>NW_026291384.1:0-65025 GCF_025698545.1 Gossypium raimondii
CATTCATATAAGTCAATTTCAGACATACATATATATAAAGCGTATAACCAATTAACTCAACAGCATTATTTTTCATATTACAAATACGAACCATGCATCAAATTCATACAACACATGCTTTATAAATCCAACAGCCGAATCATGTGATCAACTATCAAGGCATTCGAATTATAAAATTATAAATAGGCTTATTACATTGTGTTTTCATATACCAAGTATAAATATATATCGCAACGCTTAATCTAAGTCAAGCTGTCCCAAACGACTTAATAGGCATACGTATATTAAACATTTTAAATGGCAATTTCGAACAACAACATTTCCATTTAATTAACTTATTAATGCAGCACATATTAAATTTCCAATTACCTTCTTGCTAAATTGTCAATCAATCAAATTCAAGTGCATCATTTATACAATATCCAATTTTACGAAATTCAATACTCAAGTTAATGCCAAATACCTATTCAAAACTTATATCATTAAGCATCTATTCACAAGAGCATGGCTTCTCTAATTACCAACTTCAGTCACACCATATAGATCATTTACCAAACTCAAAATATAACCATTTGAACAACTATAATACCTTAGCCACATTTATACCAAAACATACCAAAATAAGCCATCATTCATGGCTATATCTATACTAAGCAAACATATTCGTTTACAAGCTAATTCTCATGACTATATTCACAACCAAAGTACTACAACTAGTCTATACATGCCATATACCATATACCATATATACATGATTCAAATGTACCAACTTAGATGTCTGATAGTGTGATGATATTCCTGACGACTATTGGATCAGAGATAGCCTTAATTCTCTATAAAATATAAGAAAATAACACAAAGTAAGCTTCATAGCTTAGTAAGCTCGTAAGTGAATAATTTAATACATCACATAAATACAATTCAACTAATTATACATAACATCACCATATATACTATTACAATAAACCTTTCTCATGTCTTAAAACATGATCAAATACCATTTCATCATCTTTCTTTATTAAATACTTGAATAGGTCCTGTTCGTACCTGTATCGTCTCGTACTAACCTCTTTCTAAATCATCTCATGCATTTACCCGTTGAACCATTCGGAACAAAATTTGGATATTCGAATATCTCAATCGATAAGTACCTATACCATGGCCTGTAGCCAAATCAAGGTATTACTCGCACTCGTAGTGCCGATATCATTGCCCGAAGCCAACACATAACGTAATGACATGTCACTATTATCCTAAACTATTCCTAAGGTTCAACTGGAAAGTTACACTTGTCGATTTCATCGTCGAACACATTCATAGAGTCATATTCACAATTCAAACAATATCCATAATCTCTTAATCACAGTTTATGCAATATCAAAGCATTTAACATGCATTTATAATGAAATTACCACATGCGAACTTACCATGAGTCGCTCGGATAGAAATTATCGCCTATTCGTCAACTTTACGTTTTCCCCGATCCAATTTCGGTATTTGCTTATCTTGATCTATATAATATCAATTTAACACATTCAATCTTCTATTCAATTCAATTAAGCTCAATTTCATAATTTTGGCAAATTACAGATTTCCCCTAGACTTTTGACTACTTTTCAATTTAGTCCTTATCACATAAAATGACAAATTTATGCAATTAGACCTTAACCCATGCCTAGCCAAATTTATCACACACTACTAGCAGCCCGTAATTTCTCTTTATTCACACTTTTAACCACAACATTTCACAATTTCTCAATTTAATCCCTAATTGACATTTTTGCCAAAATGGAAAGAAGCAATTGAGGTGGAATTAAAATCTCTTACGAAGAGACAAGTATTTGGACATGTAGTTCGTACACCTAAAGGTGTAAAACCTGTGGGATATAAATGAGTTTTTGTGAGAAAGATAAATGAAAAGGAGAAACTATGAGATATAAAGTGCACTTAGTTGCATAAAGATTTTCAAAAATACCTGATATTTATTATGAAGAGACATACTTTCTTGTGGTAAATGTAACTACTTTAGGTTCTTGATTAGATTGGCAATAAGAGAAGGGCTTGATGATGCGATCCCAGCCGCATCATGTTTCGATACAACTCGACGACCTCAAAATTGGCCTAAGCTCGAGGGGCCCAAGTGCAAAATGAAGCTTAATTTTAGCTCAATGAGCTCAATTCTAGCTTTTTCAAGCTTGTCTAGTTCAACCCAAGCTCATTTAGCTTAACTTCAACACATTTTTAATTTGCTGGAATAAGTATTTAGCTATTGGAATAAATTACTCATCTTAGTTAATTGAGTTTATCTTAGTTAATTAAGTTGCTGGTAGTTAATTAAGTTGCTGGAATAAATTACTCATACTAGTTAATTAAGTTCATCTTAGTTAATTTAGTTGCTGGAATAATTTATTATTGCATGTGTTTTTAGTTTATTAAATTAAGTTAAGTGTTAAATGTGTTTATTTACAGTTTATTGATTAAACTTATTAAGTCTAATATGTGTTTAAATGTGTTTAATGTGTTTAAATGTGTTTGTTAATAAATGCTTACAGGTGACTATTTAGTTGCTTATTAAGTTTAGTGTGTTTAAATGTGTTTGTTAATAAATGTTTGGAGGTGACTTTTTAGTTGGAATCAGTTAAGTACAAGGGTTGTTACAAAGTGTTAATTGTGACTATTCAGTTAGAATCGATTACATACAAGGGGCTGTTACATCAATTAAAGGAGAGCATTA
Source organism: Gossypium raimondii (assembly GCF_025698545.1). Taxonomy (NCBI): domain Eukaryota; kingdom Viridiplantae; phylum Streptophyta; class Magnoliopsida; order Malvales; family Malvaceae; genus Gossypium; species Gossypium raimondii. The sequence continues at coordinate 2,735 of NW_026291384.1, forward strand.
TACATTATTCAAATGTGTTGTTACATTATTTAAAGGAAAGCATTATACATCCTTTAAATTTTGCAGCCTATTCTTCTTCTCCATGGTGTCTATTTGGCTATCCAAGGGAGAATTTAAAGCTCTTCCTAAACTCTTTGGCTGCTCAAGAATGAAACCTAAGCATTCAAGATCATTTAATCAGCTGAATTGGAATATTAAAGTTGTTGTTAGTTAGGCCTGGAACTTCAAGAGTTTGTGTTTAATCATTAAGTTAATTTCAGCTCATTATTAGCTCATTTAAGCTGAATAACTGTGACTTTTTAGCTAGGCCTTATTTAGCATTATAAATTCTTGTAATTAGCTCATTGTAAGGCACTTTTGCTGAATTTATGTTAAAATTGAAACTTGTGAGATTTCCAATTCTCCTTGTTCTTTTCGGGACTGAATTGACTTATCAAGTTATCTTGTGGCATCATTCCTTCCTTTGCTAAACTGAACTTTTCACCTTTTGTGTGGCGTTCATTATACCTTTGGTTCCTATCACATTTAATAGTGGGTCAAGGTTCCTTACTAATTTTTTCTAAACCAACATTCACCTAAGAGCTAATTTGAGATTCGGGTCAACAATCTCTACTTTTGGTTCATTCTCTGCCCTTAGCCGATCTTTCCATTCATTGTTAATCCTTCTTCCTTTTAAAACCTTTGTTTAGAGCCTTTCATCTATTCTGTTGAAATGAACTTAGCTTTACTCAAATTCATGATTGGGCACACACATACGACTTGAATCATTTCGTAATGAGTTTGTATTTGATTTACACCTAATGGATGTAGTTAGAACCTATTGATATGACCCACTTGATAATGACATTTACATGAAACTCCCAGAAGTTTTTAAATTTCCAAAAGAAACTAATTAATGTTCTCGAGAAAATTACTCAATCAAATTAAAGAAATCTCTTTATGGATTGTAACTATTTGGGTGGACATGGTATCACCTTAGTGAGTACTTATTGAGAGAAGGCTATAAGAATGATCTTATTTCCCAATGCATTTTTATAAAGAGGTTTGACTTAGGATTTTTCATAATTGTTGTGTATATTGATGATTTAACTATCATTGGGACTATTGAAGAGATTTTAGTGACAATGGAGTCTTTAAAGAAAGAATTTGAAATGGAAGACATTAGAAAGACAATATTTTGTCTAAGGTTAGAAGTTGAGCATCTAAAGAATAGAATCTTTGTGCATCAAACAACATATATAGAAAAAGTGCTAAGAAAATTTTTCATGCATAAAGTACATCCGTTGAGCACTCTAATTGTTGTTAGATCACTTGATGTAAATAAAGGCCCTTTCCGTCCTCGAGAAAGTGATGAAGATTTTCTTGGTCCTAAAGTACCATATTTAAGTGTTATTGGTGCATTGATGTATCTTGCTAGTCATACACGACCTGATATATCATTTGTTATCAACTTATTAGCAAGATTTAGCTCTTGTCCAACCTGAAGACATTGGAATGAGGTTAATCATGTTCTTCGTTATCTTTAAGGTAAGAGAGATATGTGTTTGTTCTTCTTTAACCTACCCAAAATGGAATTGGTTGGTTTTGTAGATGCAGGGTACTTATTTGATCCTCACAATGCTCCATCACAAACTGGTTATGTTTTCACATATGGTGGTGCTACAATTTCTTGGTGCTATATGAAACAAACAATTGTTGCTACTTCTTTTAATCATGCTAACATTTTGGCAATCCATGATGATAGTCATGAACGTGTGTGGCTAAGGTCTGTAATTCATCATATACGAGAAGATTTTGGTTTATGCTCTGAAAAAGAAGTTCCAATAGTCTTATATGAAGATAATACAACTTGCATTGCACAACTTAAAGAATGATATATTAATGGTGATAAAATAAAACATATCTCACCAAAAGTGTTCTTCATTCATGATCTACAAAAGAATGGAGATATAAATGTTCAACATATTCGTTCAAGTGAGAATTTGACAAATGTTTTGACTAAGACACTCTATGCTGCTACATTTGAGAAGTTAATTTTCAGCATTGGATTGTGTCGTTTCAAAGATCTGAAGTGATGCTTAAATGAGGAGGAGTATATTCGCACTACATGTTTCTTTTAAGATTGTGACATATTGTGTATTAAAAATTATGTACTCTTTTTTCCTTCACTAGATTTTTGTCCCATAAGGTTTTTCCTAATTTGGTTTTGAATGAGGCATATCTTTTATAGGATGAACATCCAAGGGGGAGTTTTATGAATGTTGTTAAGTGGATTTCATTCTAATCAACCTTTCACCTTTCATCTTCCTTAACTTTTCACCTTTCATCTCCTTGTAACTCATTTTCTATTTATGTGTTAGAAAATAAGGAGCCTAATCTTCCTATATATATAGGAGTATACTACTTGTAATAATGATGAAAAAGTAGAGAAAGACAATAGAAACCTCTCTTTATTCTATTCTATTATATTTGTGTTATTTGCATTATTATTATTTTATAACAAAAATAACTTTTTATTTTTAAACTAATAGGATACAAATACTAAATCAATCTACAAATAATTCTATAAATCAATTTATTAAAAAATAAAGTTATTATTATTTAAAATAACTTTTATTTTTAAAATAATAGGATACAAATACTAAATCGATCTACAAATAATTCTATAAATCAATTTATTAAAATAATAGTTATTATTATTTAAAATAATAATTATTTAACTAAAATAAAAAATTAATAATATATTCAATAAGTTTAACAATTATTTAAATGCTTTTAATATATATTCTGTTTCAAATTTCTGTTGATACCGATCATATCAGTGTGCACGAATTAATTTAAATTATTTTTGTGATAATACTAGTAAAATTTAAAAAAGCTAACGTGAAAGGGCAGGGATTTCTATTCGTGTGATATCCAATATTTTATTAAAAGAGTAGAAATATGTGATAGAAACGTTTGTTTTCTCTTTATTAGGTTTTGTTGCATGAACTTAGAAAATTTAGATAATAAGGAGGTACTATCACACTTTCTATTCGTTTTGTAATATTATTAAACTTTTGTAGAGGTACCCTTCAACCAATAAAAACAAAGTTTTAATTTAATCTGAATTACATATTTATTTTGATGTAATAATTGAAAAATAATGTAAAACGTAAAACATATAAATTTAATAATTTATTACATCACATCCTTTATTTCCATTGTAAATTTTTATTTATTGTTACATACTTCTTAATATTTTTTTTCTGAAGACGCAGGACGCAATTTTAACATTATCATAAGTACCAATTATTTTCTTTTCTATATTATTATTACAGTACAATCATTAATATTTGATGTAAAGTGTAAACCACTCTGATAACAGTCCCATAAATTGAAAAAGGCATACGGATAAACAAGTAGGTTTGGTGCTTACTACAAATATGTTTTCTTATTATTAAAAAGGGTTAATGACATTAATTAAACGATTAAAAGCAATCTTGTCAAGTGCACTAATTCAATCAAAATGCGTATCAGATTAATTTGTTTAAAATTATGATAATTTTATTAATAAATTATTGATTTATTGACAAACGTTTTTCTTTTGAAAATTTCAAGTCAAATTGTTGGGACCGACTCGTATAAATAACCAAATAAAAAAGGTTGAGAAAATCGAACACAAATTTTTCATGAAAAACTTCTCCGAAGAGGATAAAAACCACGAGAAAAAAATTCACTAAAAACGACAACAACTAAAAGGGGAGTATAAGATGGAGAAATAAACAAACCCAAACCTGATATAATACAAAATTTTCTCAAATTTCCCTCCAACTCTCTTACTTTCTAGGGTTGCTAAAAGGCCTATTTATAGGTTGAAATTTGTGTGAAAATATAACTAAAATATCCCTAAAATAATCAAAGTTAGATTGGGAAAAGATAACAAAGTTTAACTAGGAGAAAAAAACGTGGTTGAGTAGGGAACACGTCGCCACGTCGTGACATCTTGTTTGGCTGGTTGGGACGCCATGCATCGTATCATCGGGATGACGGGTTCTTCTCGTCAGGACGCCTACTCTTCGTTGTCATGACATCAACTCTGTATCATTCTAAATGAGAGCACACTCCACTAATCTCCATATTGACTCGTATTTTTGAAATGCCTTCTTTGTCGAGCCCCATTAGGAGCCTAACTCGATTATTGTCAAATAGTTACCAAGTCTAAGCAATGCTTGAACTTGGAAATTGGAAGACTTTTTGTCATAATGTCTGTTGGGTTGTTTTCTTTGCTGATTTTATGAATCTAAACATCTCCTTGACTAATCACCTCTCAAAGAAAGTGGTACTGGATATCTATATGCTTTGTTCTTTCATGATGCATCTAATCTTTCGTGAGATTATTACAATATACAATAGTCTTGTCATTTTTATCAATCAGCTCCCCAAATAGACCTCTAAAGTAAATGATCTCTTTCACAGCCTCTATGATAGCCATATATTTCACCTTTGTAGTTGATAATGCCACAGTGGCCTGAAGGGTGGCATTCCAACTAATTGTAAAATTACTGAAAGCGAACAGATAACCTATGAGAGATCTTCTTTTGTCCAAGTCTTTGGCATAATCTGAGTCAACATAATCGACTAAACCTTCTAAACATCTTCCGAATTCTAAACAAGTGTTGGATGTCTCCTTCAAATATATCTTAACAACTTGCCAGTGTAATTTGTTGAGTTTGGCCATATATCTACTTACTACACAAACATCACGTGAAATATTGGGATGAGTGTATACCATTGCATACATTAAACTTCTAACTGCACTAGAATAAAGAATCGAGGACATGTACATGAATCTAAAGCCAAAAGTCTGAAGTGTGTAACTAAAGGGGTACTAACTGGTTTAGAATCTTGCATTCCAAACTACTTGAGTATCATTTGATGTATCTCTGTTGTGATAGAAATAACTTCCCAGAGTGTCTTATCTTTCGAAATTTCCATCCTTAAAATTTTCTTTGCTGCACCAAGATCCTTTATCTTGAACTTAGATTTAAGCATGGTTTTAAGTTGATTTATTTATGATGGATCCTTAGTCATAATTAACATATCATCAACATAAATCACCAAGTAAATGAATGACCCATCATCGAATATTGTAGATACACACAACTATCGTACTTTCTCTGAATGAAATGATACTTACCATGAAAGAATCGAACTTCTTGTACCTCTAACAAGGGGACTACTTCAAGCCAAATAAAGATTTTTGTAGAAGGCAAACATGGTCTTTCTTGCCTTCTTTTCTAAAGCCTTCAGGTTGTTACATGTAAATGTTCTCCTCTAGGTTGCCAAGAAGGAATGCAATTTTCACATCTAACTACTCTAATTCAAGATTGTGTAATGCACCAAGAGCTAATAGTGCCTGAACGGATATATTTTTCACAATTAGAGAGAAAACATCATGAAAATTGACTCCCACCACTTGAATATAACCAGTTGCAACCAACCTCGCCTTATATCTCATGTCATCTCAACCCAATCCTTACTTCTTTTTGAACACTCACTTACAACCAATTATTTTATTTCTAGTGGGTGGTTTAACGAGTTGCCACGTCTCATTCTTTTGAAGAGACTCCATTTCTTCTTCTATAGTGACAACCCACTTGCTGGAATTAGAAGCCCAAACTACCTCTAAATTATTTGTAGCGTCGGCTGAGTCGATGCTTTTCACAGTATTTTTGTGATAGTTTGATCTCTCGCCTTTATCTGTCTCAGGCTAACTTATAATCTTGAATGGTATCTGATTGGGATGGAATGGCTTTAGAAAACTTCTATTGCATTGAAAAGACATCGGTTTCATGATTTTACGTGATGTCGTGATGTGGCGATTCTCTTTGTCAGTACGTTGCCCCTATTTGTCGTGAAGTTGTGACATCGTGACGTCATTCTCTATTTTCATTTTTGGCTCCACCTTACTTAAAACACTTGGCTTTTCGGTGTTATTTTGACTCGATGACCCCCTCTTTGATAGAATTATTGATGTTTCATCAAATGTAACATATCTATTGACGATGATCTTACTCATTTTTGGTAAAACTTATAGCCTTTTATCTTGACTACAAAACCCAGAAAAATACACTTCACCACCATTGGTTCAAGCTTTTCTGATTGACTCGAGCATAAGCAGGACAACCAAATACTCTAAGGTTAGATTAATTAGGAGGATTACATGACCAAATCTCTTCAGGAACATTTCCATCTAATGCTCATTGTGGAGACTAAATCACCAAATAGCTTGCTGGATTAACTGTTTTGGCCCAAAACTCCTTTTCAAAACCTGTGTTGGAAAGCGTGCATCAAACTTTCACAAGTAATGTTCTGTTCATTTGTTTGGCAACACCATTCTGCTATGGGTTACCAACAACTGTGAGATGTCTTTCAATTCTTTCAAATTTATAGAAATCATTAAATTCAGTTGAACAAAACTTGAGCCCATTATTCATTCTCAATCGCTTTACGGACTTCCCAATACGTTTCTCTATAGGGTCTTCCATTGCTTAGAGATCCAAAAGACTAACTCTTGTGCTTCAGAAGTATACCTAAACTTTTCTAGAGTGATCATCAATAAAAGCTAGAAGATAAATTTTTGGAGTGATCATCAATAAAAGCTAGAAGATATCTGCTACCTCATTTGGAGACAACTAGAGCCGGACCCTAGAAATTGAAATGAATGTAGTTAAGGGTCCCTTTAGTCATATGAAATTTGAAATTGAAGCTAACTAGAGTCTACTTCCCATAAATGCGATGCTCGCAGAAATCTAACTTACCAACTTTGGTGCCTGTGAGAAGACCTTGTAATAGCCCATTTTTAATGAAATTGGAATAGTGATTTTGGGACCATAAATTCAAAAAGTAAATTACTATTTTAGTATTATTTTCATGTTTATGAGATGTTAGTACAGTCGTATTAAAATTTTGTTAAGAAATTTTGATGTTTACATGATTAATTAAATGAAAAGGACTAAATCGTAAAAGGTGAGAAAGTGGAGTTGTATTTGTTAAAAGGGTCAAATGAAAACAAAAATTTAAAGTGAGTCGACTTAGATGATAATTAGATCATTTCTATACTTAGTGGATATTCATGACAAGGTTTTATTGTAAATTTTAGTAAGTAATAAGGCTAAATTAGTAAATTAATAATTAAATTGAAAATAAACAAAAGAAAAGATGAACATCGTCTTCCTTATTTCTTACTGGACACTGAAAATCACTATTAAAGAGGGGTTAGAACATTCGGCCAAGCTCTCCCATTGCATGTAAGTGATTTTTAGCCCATTTTAATATTTTTATGTTTTTGAAGTCGTTTTAGCTTAACTAGCTAGCCCGGGGATCAATTGTAAAATTGTTAAAGCTTGAGGGTTATGCCATGAATGATTTTTATGATTCTTGATGTTTAAAGAAAGATTATGAGTCCTTGTTGATAAATAAACAAGTTTTGTAAAGTGATATTTGATGAAAATGACATTTAGGGACTTGTTTGTAAAAATGGTAAAAGCTCATGGTAAATTTATGAAATGATGGTTTCTATGGATTGATTTAAGTCCCTGGAGAATTCAACTAGCTTGAGTAGAGGATTAAAATGTTTAGATTTCAATTTATGAGCTTAAAGACTAAATTCTGAAAAGTTAAAATGTTAGGGGAAAATAGTAACTTTGCATAAATATGCAATATAGACTAAATTGAATACTATGGGTATTAAATGGATTGAGTTTGTCTATTTAGATCAAGATAGACCACGTACAGATTTAGATCGGTGAAAAGCTAAAGCTCGGATTAGTCAACTTTGTTTCTCGCTTTAGTGGTCGAGGTAAGTTCGTGAGAATGATTATCGTTTTAATGTTATTTCAAATTATATGCTATTTATCATGCAAATTAATGATGTATATTCAAAACAATGATATGACGGTTAATGAGTCTCGGTTGAACCTTAGGAATTCGTAGGATACAAATGACATGTCATTAGAGATTTAATGTTTCAGGTGTTGATCTTGAATCTCCTACCGATGGCTGAGGTCATGCATTTGTTGTGGATACTCCACAGTTCGTGTGAGCAACATTGTGTAGCTTACATTCCAACTTGTGTGCAGTCCCATTTCACAATTCGTGTGAGCAATGATGTAAAGGAAAGATTACTATTATATGTTTAAGCACACTTCTTGTGAGCTTTCCTAAGTATCCGATGATATTCTAGTTAGTTCAATGGGCATAAGAAGGAATTGAAAAGGTAAGTTTCCAAATGTAATAATGCATATGTACATGAAAAGGTGAATGAATCAAATGAAGTATGTTGATGTAGAAACAACTTATCTTATGCTTAATTCATGTAAGTTATGTAATAATGCACTAACTTGTGTATTATTGATGATGATTCTTAGGCTTCTACCAAGCTTGTGGTTGGATTACATTACACTTATGCTTAATGTTATTTAGATGAAATGGTAAGTTATGTTTCATGTTCTACGAAATTTCTAAGCATTATGTGCTTACATAGTTTTCTTTCCTGTATTTTATAGATTATCGGAAGCTCGATCGGTTTGGAAGCTCGTCCAAGATCTATCACACTATCTAGCATAAATATCGCTAGTTTTTTATGTTTCACCAATGTTATAATGACATGTATAGGTGGACTTATGATGATGTTTAGTTCAATGCTTAGATGAAGATTTGGTATGTATAAGTAGTTTGGTTTGGTACATTTGATGCCTTGCTAGTTTATGTCAATGTGGTATGTTGTTGCATGTTTGAATGGCTCAAATGGTGTGTGTTAAGTTGGTTTGATTATGGATAAGATATGGCATGTTTTGAGAATGTATTAAGCTAGATGTTGATGATTAAAATATGGTAACATATACATGTTTAGATAAGTTGTGGATGAATGCATTTGAGGTGCCTTGTATGGCATATTGGTTGATTCGTTTTGGACTATTGAATTGGTCATTATATGTAACTTTTGGTCATGTTTTGATGTTCTGATTATGTTTACAAAAGACCTTTAGGTGTGTGCATGGTTTGGTGTTGGAAATGGCTTGATTTTGGGCAAATTAATGTCCACACGACTGGAGACATGGGCTTGTGACTTAGCCATGTGTAACACAAGGTCGGGCACACGGGCATAGGACACAACTGTGTGGCCCTCTTAGAGAGTTAGACGAGTGAGGACACAAGTGAGAGACGATCGTGTGTCCCTAGTTCGAACATTACATGACCTAAGACATGGGCAAGTGTCTCAGACGTATGAGGTACACGACCTAGCCTTACATCCGTTTGACCACGGTAGTTAAAATTTTCTAACTTTTTCTTAGACTTTCCAAATGTTTCCAATTTAGTCCCGAATTGTTTCTAAAGTGATTCTATGGCCTTGGGGGCTTGATTTAGGGACAATATGTATGTGAATGAATGTTTTATAATAGGTTTTAGATGATGTATGAAATGTATGTTTAATGTTCCATTTATATGGTAATGCTCCGTAACCTTATTCGATAGGTTAGGGGGTGTTACAGACCTCTTTTGCTCAAAATGGTCATACCTTTTTCATTAATATGATCGAGTAACATGTGCCACAATTGGGTTGACTAGAGTCTAAAAAGAGTAGATTTTGTCATGTCATCACGACGTCAGGAGAATCCTCATCGTGACGTAGTGACGGTTTTGCCTCTACTTCCATAATTGTTGTCAAACTAGTCACTGTTAAACCTTTCAGAATGTATAGGCTGCTGACTTTTTTCCTTTCATCAATACAAGAGCTCCACGAGATACCTTTAAGTTGTTTGACTCAATGACGATCTTTTAACCATTCGAGCCTAGAATACCCAAAGAGACGAGATTCGTTTTTAAATCAAGTACATGCTTGACATTTGACAATGTTCTGATTATCTCGTCATGCATCCTAATCCGAATGGTACCAATGCCGATTATTTTGTAGGGTGAGTTATTTCCCATAAGTACAACTCAACCTTCAATCGAACTGTATGTGGAGAACCAATCCTTATTAGGACACATATAGTAGGAACACACTGAATCAGATATCCACTTGGATGTGAACTTAGTGTTAGAGTATACCCAAATACCAATCATAAGATGATTGTAATCACATACTTGTTTTACCTTGTTTGTTAATAGAAGACATTGCCATTTTATTTCAGTTTCTTTTTCTATTTGTGTAAATAAATTGATTAATAATAAAGTTTTAAGAATAATATGATTATTTTTAAGAGGTCCTTTGTCAATTATTATTGTGGGCTTGGACAATAATAATGAATTGAGACTAATGTGTAGTTGATTGATAACAAAGTGTTGTCATTGACATAGGGATGTCAAAACCAATACATGAGTATGTGTTAGAGAACAACATATTGAACTGACCCATTGTGTGTAATACCCCGGAAATTGCTACAGTAAGAAAGTGAGATAATATCCTTGATATAGTAAAATAAGGAAATAAAGGGATAAAAAGGGTAATATTGAGCTATGTCAACATTGAGAAGTACATTATGACATATTAATTTAAGAAAGGATTAAATTGAAAAAGTGAGAAAAGTTTTGTTGCCCAAGAGTAAATACTCAAAATTTGAGGGGTTAAAGTGTATATATAAAAAATTTGAAGGACCAATGGTGTAAATATTTTAAGGGTGGAATAATCTAGAAACTAAGGAAAATGGATGAATTAGGACCAAATTGAAAAGGTCAAGAACTTTGAGGGATTAAATTGCAATTTTACCAAATTAAGTGATGACTCAAGGATGAAATTTCAAAATATTATAAAGGGCAAAATGGTCAAATAGAGAGAGAATTCCAGAAGGTAATGATGATGTTTGTGATATTTTAATTAATTAATTAATTGGATAAATGTTATTTAATTAATATCTTATTAAGATTTTAGTATTATTTTATTATTAAATGATTAATTTAAAATGGAGGAAAGATGATGATTATTATTAAATGATTAATATAAAATGGAGGAAAGATGATGAAAAAATCATCATCTTTCCATGCAACCAACGTTAGAAGAGAAGAGAAGAAAGAAAGTTTTGCTTTCTTTACAATTTGGTCCTTTCACCAGAAATTCACTATTTTCACCTAGAAATCAAAAGAATTTCCATAGCTTCCAAGAGAGAAAAAAAAATAAGGAGACAATAGGGAGCTAGAATGTCAAGTTAGATTCAAGAAATAGAAGTTGGAGGAGAGAGAAAATCAAGTTAAAGATTGAAATCAATAGCACAAGATAAAAACATCAAGATTTCAATATATTTTTAAGTTTGTTATTGTTGAAAAAGCATGGAAATGATGTTATAGTAGAGTTTTATTAAATAAAGTCTTATGTTCTTGATATATTAGTGAAGGAAATAAGTGAAAATGATGGGACATATTATAGAAAGGGAATTAGGAGTTATAAACTTAGTAATCAACATCTTACACTAAAACAGTTTTGGACAAAAAGATGAGGTTAACTTTGAAAAATCACCATAAATTGTGGAAATCAAATTAGAGGATGAAAAAAGATGGAATCAGATCTTATTAAGTGTATTTTTTCATAGAAGAAATGGTGTAAGTAATGGAATTGTAAATCATCAGATACAATAAATTTTGTGAGACAAGGTCAGAATGAATTTGGGTTACCCTGTTCTGACTTTGGAAAATCATAAAACATTGAATAAAAATAATTAGAGGCTTAAATTTATATGTTTAAAATCCTGAATGAACCTATTTTCAATAGAAACAAACAGAAACATCATCCAAATTCTGTACAAAGAGCTAATTAATTTTTAGTGAAGAGGGTCGGAATTATCAAACAGTGAAACAGGGGAAACTTTAAAGAATAAACTGTACTTATTGACTAAACCAAAAATTTCTAAAATATTATGATAAGAATAAGTGTGAGTCTAGTTTCATAATAATTTATTGGATATTAATTTGTAGTTTCAGTAGCTTAAGATATAAATAATTTAGTGACTATGACTCAAGTGGACAACTTTGAATTAATATATAAATAAATGGTGGAATTATAGATAATGTTACATATAAGCATATTATACATTAAGGATGTGGAATGGAGAAGAGGAGGAAAAGAAATGATTACTCAACTAGCATGAGTTCTCATTAAAATGACCAATTTGCATGTTTTAGGTTCAAGGACTAAATTGATTAAAAGTAATATTTTAAGGGTAAATTGGTAAAAATGTCAAAAAGTGACCAAATTGCATGAAATGAATTGTTTTATTATTTAAATTAATAAATTAATAAATTGATGAAATATTAATTTATATCAAGATTGGGTGGAAATTGAGGAAAATAAAAATTACCAAAATGTCCTTGAATTTTGGTATTTCTGCAATTTAGCCTAGTAAGTTCGTGTAACTTGAATTATATTCTTAGATGATTGAAATATATATATTCTATTGAGAAACTGATTTGAATTGTGAACATAAGAAATTGTGAATTGAATGAAATGGAAATGAAGTTTTGAATTACATGAATAAATATCGGGTCTCGTAGGCCCAATTTGTTATGAATATAATATTTCAAGGATATGTTGTAAAGAATTATAAAAGCACGTTAATAATACGTATGCAAATGTATGTCTTCTAGTAATGCCTCGTACCCTATTCCGGCGTCGAATACAGGTAAGGGGTGTTACAATGTGACATCGCCAGATTCGGTCATAACGTTTAAACCGGGTTTGGGGTGTTACATTGTGAGCATGTTTCTTAGATTATTATGTATGTATACGATCCTCTAACTTGAGATCATCATTATCCCATCATCGTGAGTTGTATATTTTGATACAATCAAATTTCTACTATAAGAGGTTGTACTATAAAGACTGATGTTGCGTATGCCATAATCTATATAGTGAGATATGATTGATCAAGATAGGATTTGTCCCTCCTACATAATGGGAGCAATATCGTAGGCCACTTGATGGAGTGAGACTAGATATGTATGACAATGCTCAAATAATTTTATATGAGATATTACACTTATTTGATTATTATAGTCTACTCAGAATATCAAGAAATATGAGATTGGAGCGTGATTATTTCATGAATTGAATCTAATCTAGATATAAATGTTATGTTGAATCACGACTTTTTGTAACTTAGGTAGCAATGATGCATCGCTAAATGTCATTCATTGCTTGTAACATTAGAAATGTTCTAGTATTACTACTAACTTCACAAGAGCCTACATGGTAACACCTTATGGTTAAAGCCGAACAGAATCGAAACATGAATTAAATTAATTATTGAATTAATTTAATTTGACAGTTAAATACTGAACACATTATATGTATAAGCTTGTTGTACGCAAGAAATATAGTTAAATTTAATATATGAATTTGATTCATATAAATATGAACAAAATATTATTCACCGAAATTCTTAGAATAAATAGATATAATAATTTGGTCAAAGTTAAAATATTTATGAAAGTTAATATTATTTTGGAAAAAAATATAACATTTTAATACCTTCCATAGTTTTCTCTAAAAATAAAAAAGGAATTCTTTTGCTTTTATTATGGGTGATTAGTAAAAAGGAATAGAATCCCTAATAATGTGTAAGTTACCAAACAAACAAAAATAATGTCTAGCAACCATTTTGAAAATTCTGTTTGAAATAGTTCAAGAGAGTTTTGGTGTTCGTTCTTGACTGGGTGGATAATATAGAGGCCAAGACGTTATTGTTGTGGCTTGAGTTCGACATCACGTAGAGGGATTAGAAAAATGAAAAGGTATATTTTTTACCCTTGTTTCAACTCGTTTCGTTCCTTGTACATAGATCCATGGTTGATGATCATTGGAATAATTTTTTCCCATTGTGCTACGGGGCACATCGATGACCAAATAGTGGTATCAGAGCCACTTTACGATACAAATTCGAGAATAAATCGATTGGTTGATGCGATTATGTGAGATACATGTTGTATAATTGAATTACTCGATCTATTTTATGTATATACGATACATGTGATTCGTTTGATAATCGTGTATGATTAGTCTGTTAAACCTATGTGATTATATAATTAAATGTTAATAATTTATTTTGATGTCTATTGGATTTTATATATTATTTGTTAAGGGTTAACAGATTTGTCTTGGGGCAATGGGGTTTCCATTATTCAAAGTTAATTGTTAACTTGTGGGTAACATTCTAAAATTAGGAACAAAAGTTGTTCTAATAAGAAATCTCATTGATTAAAATTCTAAAATATTATGTTTTTGAAAAAAATATCAAACGATGATGTTTTTTATCATAGAGATCTAAGTGTAGTTTCTTAATTTTCGCTCATTAATCCCTTTTGTAGGTGACATTAATTGTAGTGACAATTTTGTAATTCACATTAACAATCGATTGGATAAATACATATCATATCTTATTTCCTATGATTAATATGCACGGTGTTTGAAATGCATGGTTATAGCCCAGTCCATTTAATTTATAATTACAAAGGCTATAATTTTATAAATATGGCTTGCATGTCGTGCCTTTCTATTTTTCTCTTATATTTCTCTTCTCATCCTACTCCCTCATATGTAAAATGAGTTTCTATAGTTGTAAATTGTATGACCTGTTACAGACTAGAAGAGGTGAAGGTTGGGCTACTAAAAGTGAGAAAGAAGCTTGTGAAGTGACTCACACCTTTAGGATTACTATCGTTTCTTCCACTGGCTTGGGAGGGACCACCTTATTTTTATGGGTTATAACTATTGCATTTATTTAGTGCTTTATATTATTCATGTTTGTGATATAATGGATGATATGTTAGCATGTAAGTTATAGTATATTGATACAATCAACTTTAATAAATAAATAAAATAGATTAAGTTGTAAAAGGTTTGAACCAGTAACCATAAAGGTAACCCATAGTGAGGGCATCGTCTCAATAAGTCCTTGTACATCTCCCATGCATCATTTAAAGTCTCTAAATCGATTTGAATAAAGGAGGAGATACCATTCCTCAACTTGGCTGTCTTAGCCGGTGAGAAGTACTTCAGAAGGAACTTTTTGGTCATTTTGGCCCATGTAGTGATGGAACCTCGTGGTAAAGAGTTTAACCATTGTTTAGCTTTGTTCCTCAACGAGAAAGGGAATAACCGTAAATGAAGGCGTCATCAATGGCACAATTTATCTTGAAAGTTTTGTAGATTTCTAAGAAATTTGCCAAATGAGTATTTGGATCTTCGTCTTGCAAACCATTGAACTGCACAAACTGTTGTGCCATCTGAATAGTGTTCGATTTAGTTCTAAAGCATTTACAGCAATGGTGGGTCGTACAATACTTGATTTAGCCTCAGTTAGAGTGGGCTTGGCATAATCTTACATAGTATAAGGAACAAGAGCAAGAGCTATAGGAGGTAGCTAAATATTTTGATTATTGTCCATCTTCTTAGTAATAATAGTTTCCTCTTGTTCGTCTACTAAATTCTGTCGAATTTGCCTTAATTCTCTACGATTTCTACGAGCTGTACTTTTAATTTCATTATCAAATAGTAATGGTCTCGACAGGTTTCTTCTAGTAAAAAACTAAGGAACCTGCCAGAAGCAAATAAAAGAAAAAAATTAGAATGTAAAAATTAAAATAAAAAATTTATAATAAAATAAAAATGGCTAAATTAATAAAAATCAAGTTTTCCTAATATTTTAATCCCCGAAAATGACGTCAAAAACTTAATAGTCACAAAACTAACAATAAATATGTCAAAGGCAAGCTCGCCTATCAAATAGTAGTATAGCTACGATAAGTAAAGATATCGTATCCACGAGGATTAAAAGTACTAGTAATTACCATTTTTTATTATTTAGCCAACAATTTGGAGTGATGCATTTTAAAGCTAAAATTACAAAACTAATTTAACTAAAACGCAAAAAAGAATAAATCAAGAAAATAATCGAATATTAACCAATGAGAGAAACAATACCTAGAAAAGAATCCACCTAGACTTCACCTATTATTATAAATCTAAATTAAACGATTTATTCACTTGGTGTCTTGATCCGTAGAAATCCCTAAATTATGTTGATATCTCTTTTGAGAGTAAGAACAACTGACTCTAGGTTGATTAATTGAAATCTCTTTCTAATTAAAACCCCTGTCATTGCATTAAATCGATCTATGGATTCCCTTATTAGATTTGACTCTAATTCGGTAGATTTATGTCTTCCTATTTCTAGGATTGCATGCAACTCCACTCAATTATGCTAGATCTACTCTTAAAACAGGGACTTTTCCCCAATGAATTAAGTATATTACACATGAATTAATATCCCAGAAATATTAACACAAGAATTAAGTCCACATAATTGAGAACAAGAATCAAGTATTTATCATGTAAATCAAAAATCAAATAATAGAATTCGTCTTAGGTTTCATCTTCCCCTGGTATCTAGAGAATTAGTTTATAATCCTGAATGAAAACATCTCAAAGTAGAATAACCACAAGACATAAAGAAACTCATAAAAACATCAAAAGAAATTAAAAGGAGATCTTCAATATTGATGTAGATCTGCTTCTGAGTTGGCTTCGATGGTGTTCTTGAGTGTTTTCTTCGATCTTCTCTAATGGCCCTTTCTCTCTTCTTCTAATTGGTATTTATAGACTTTAGAATGCTAGAAAGCCTAAAATTGTGTTTTTCTATGTATTTGGGAAGCAGTATACGAAATCGACAAAGGTTGGTACATGGGTGTGTGTCCAGCCTGCGTGGTCACATGGTGTGTGCCCAACCCGTATGGCTCCTAAAATCTTCTCTTTTTCATTGATTTTCACTTCTTTTGCTCCTAAATGCTCACCTAAGTATAAGAACATGAATTAAAGGGATTAGGAGCATCAAATTTACCAATTTGCATAAATAATCATCCAAAAACGTATTAAGAATGGGATTAAAATATGTTAGTTTTATCATTTATCAAATATCCCCAAACTTAAGCATTTGCTCGTCCTCAAGCAAAATCCTCAACTCACATTAAAATTACTCTTTCTCAACTTGTAATTCTCATAAAAAATGTTTCGAAATAATTTGCAAATACTTATGCATTGGCAATTCAACTAAAAGAGCCATAATGATTCAAACAATCCAAGTTGAAAAATTTTAAAGCATGAAAACATAAGTATCTCCCATTATCTAAGTAATTACCTTTGATTGAAAATCAACAAGAATTGACATCCTCACTAAAGATTCACTCAAATCACTCAAAGTGTTTAAGGTTCAAGAATAAGTAGTTGGTTTAGGTGTCACCAACCCATTGCCCAATAGTATCATGGAATAGAATGAGAGCTTTGATTTAGGATATGCTCAAGCTTTGTCTTTGGTTCTTTGTAATTAGTTTTTTAGGCTGAACACCTTTCTACTTAAGGTAATTCTTCTCTGCTCATCGAAAAAAGGAACAACAAGTGGAAAATGAATAAGAAAGTTGTCACAATCATGTATTTATATTACAATTGTGTATAGATTATTGTGGTTGCAGATTTAATGATGATTATATTGTCATTCTGAAATCAAGTGAAAAGGGAAAAAAGGTCAAAGAAAGTCTTACCATACTTGTTAAACCATGTATGAATTTGACACTATAGCTTGGGAAATATATCATTTGATAAACCCAAGGGTTTTGCTTAAGGCTTCGGTAATCACTTTCAAAATCTCTTTGGTACTTCCATGGATGAATTTGTAGAAAGGGCCTTTAATTCCTAAAATTCAATAAATCTTATATTCCAAGTTTCACTCCCATACCAAATCTTCCAAGTAATTCATGTTCCACCTTGTATTTTAATACTTTGGACATGTGTTCCAACTATATAAGAAATATTCAATAAAGTACTAACATTAGTAGCAATCATATATACAATTAATTAGAATGAACCATAAAAATATGTTGATTAAGCACATTATTATTCTCTAATGCAATATTTTTTTTCTCCACAACATGGCGAACTTCTATCTAATTGGTCATGGTCACATCACCATTGTCTTCAACCTTTTTAATAGCCCATTATGTTATTCATCTTTTCTTGACTTAGAGACTTGATCTTCTGAAGAGATTTCCTCAATCAATTTCCTAGTTTGTGAACATAATTCTTTTTCATCTTCCATCATATCTCCTTTCTTCCTCTGACATTAGCACTTCATGACAATAACAACCCCATCAAATTCTTTCACCCTAACATCATATGTGTAACGTCCTCCACCCGATTCGATCAACCAGATCAAACTATTGGGTGTTACTTTCTAAAATAAAAGTAACCTAGACTCTTCTATTCGCCTATGTACTAGACCAGCAGTGACTTAATAAAAGTTTCTACTTTCATGTATTGAATTACCTCGTATATTCTTATTGCAAATGCCTTTACATATGTTGTACTTTTACATTTTGAATGACTATGAATACCATCGATTTCATTTCACTTTACTTCGTACATATATAAATTTATATAGCTTATGCACAGACATTAGTACGCCATATAATCTTTTGCATGAACGTAAACGTTATCATATCTTCATGACTTTTCATATAATTCTATTTTGGATTTCTTTGGCGTGGAATACAGTCATATGTCTTTCTCTTCTCTGTATGCATATTAGCATGGACCGCCAATCTTATGGCGTAGCCTTGGCATCATCTCTCGTCTTCCATCTTTCTAACATATCCTACAATCAGAGGCATCCATAATAACTTCACAAGAACTAAGTGAGGTATTATTATACATTTATTCATCATTTCATATTAAATGTAGAAAATGCACTTTACTCTATGGAACCAAATAGGCATTCATTTAACTTAGCAGGAACATGTATTAAATCTCTACATATCTTATACCACTTCATATTCTGTAAACATACTTACCTCAGTTGGTATTATTCAACTTATTGTTTTGTACTAGTAGCTTACTTTCCATTTCACTTTCCTGCTGGTGGTCAAGGCAGATTTAGTCTGATTCTCATCATCATGCATTTCTCGCCATTCTTTTATTGTCTCAAGCAAAGCAATTGCTCTTTACTTAGAGTCCGCTACTTTGGCATGGCCACTATATCTTTGTCCCGAGGTCATTTAACAGACTATGCCACTAAGACATCTTCTTGACTTCAGATTTCTTTTCTTGTCTCCGGAAGCATTCGACACTCGCTTGATCATCAAACAACCATGAAGGCATCCACTTGAATTAGATAGCCACAGAGGTGTCCACACATCACTAGAAAGCCACAAGGGTGTCCACAAATCATTAAATAGCAATAAAGACGTCCATATAGTTAGATGGCCACAAAGGCATCCATTTTGACATCAAATAGCCATAATGGCATCCTCAAATAACAAAACCAAGCACAAAGGCTCACATATAACAAAATCACCCACAAAGGCATCCACTTTAACATACTTTGCCATTAAGGCGCATTCACAGAGTCGACCACTAAGGCTCCATATAACAAATTTCATCATAAAGGCTCACGTATAACATAAAACAGTCACAAAGGCTTCCACTTATTAGAGAACAACCACAAAGGATTCCACATTTTGGTAAATTGCATTTTCGATGATAAGGATTTGCCTAAAATCAACGTATTGAGGTTTGCCCCTCATCTCTGGTACTCGCCTAGCCGTTCTTTATCTTCTTTCCTCACATGATACCATAGTCCTAAATTAGGTCTTACACTATGTGGTCTTCGTATCCCCATATGATGCCATAGTCTTAGATTAGGTCTTACATTATATGGTCTTCTTATCTTCATATGATGTTTAGTCCTCGACTAGGTCTTACACTATATGGTCTTCTTATCTTCATATGATGTCTAGTCCTAGACTAGGTCTTACACTATATGATCTTCTTACCATGGCCATGGTTGTAACACCCAAACCCGGCCTAGACGTTATGGTCGAATCTGGTGTGCCACAATGAAATGTCTTTCAAAAATTAAACTCTTTGATAAAAATATGTTTCTAAGTTTAAAATCAAACCCTTTATTATTAATTAATGAATCAACTAGTCAAAACGTTTGTCTAGTTATCCGATATTGATTTATTAAGTTGGTCTAAAATCGTGGAAGCTTTTTAAATTCTATTACTTAAAGCTCATGTCTTTGAAAATAGTAATTATTTTAAAAGTTAGTCTTCTCCTAACTAGCATTTTAAAGTATGTAAGCAAAAACCCAATTAAAATTTTAAAATCAACTCAAAGGCCTTATTACAAAAACAAAACCCAACTTATAATTTAAATTCAAATAAAAACAAGTGTGAACAGCAGCAATTGTGTAGCCACCTCCGAGTCCCATGCAGCATCGAATCGCCTATGGCTGAGGATTACCTACACAGTTCAAATAAGATGGTGAGTTTACAAAACTCAGCGTGTAATCCCTCGCAACACCGAATCGCCTATGTTTAGTCCTCGACTAGGTCTTACACTATATGGTCTTCTTATCTTCATATGATGTCTAGTTCTAGACTAGGTTTTACACTATATGGTCTTCTTATCTTCATATGATGTTAAGTCCTAGACTAGGTCTTACACTATATGATCTTCTTGCCATGGCCATGGTTGTAACACCCCAAACCCGGCCTAGACGTTATGGTCGAATCTGGTGTGCCACAATGAAGTGTCTTTCAAAAATTAAACTCATTGATAAAAATACGTTTCTAAGTTTAAAATCAACCCCTTTATTATTAATTAATGAATCAACTAGCCAAAGAGTTTGTCTAGTTATCCGATATTGATTTATTAAGTTGGTCTAAAATCACGGAAGCTTTTTAAATTCTATTGCTTAAAGCTCATGTCTTTGAAAATAGTAATTATTTTAAAAGTTAGTCTTCTCCTAACTAGCATTTTAAAGTATGTAAGCAAAAGCTCAATTAAAATTTTAAAACAAACTCAAAGGCCTTATTACAAAAACAAAACCCAACTTATAATTTAAATTAAAATAAAAGCAAGTGTGAACAGTAGCAATTGTGTTGCCACCTTCGAGTCCCTCGCAGCATTGAATCGCCTATGGCTGAGGATTACTGACATAGTTAAAAGAAGAGGGTGAGTTTACAAAACTCAGCGTGTAATCCCTTAACAATCAATCAGTAATCATGCAATAACGGTCTAGGCCTGAACCATATCTGATATGAGATAGTATGGCCTTTGGCCCAATCTGATAATGATGTGGCCTTAGCCCGATTCGATGTCGATAGTGCAATAATGCAAATCATCCCAATCTAGTCAACACACCACTCCGTACCACCAACACACCATGTGGGGATAAAATCGACTCACCAAGCCAACATACCAATATCGCAGCAAAGTCGCGGTAAGAGTAGCATCGCAATAGAGTTGCCGATGTCGATATCGCGACAAACAAAGCTATCGAATCATTATACTTCCTCCATAATAGTATCCCGACCCCATGCAATATGTCATGTCATAAATCATACGTGTATGCAAAATATCATATTTGATCATAGTCATACATATCATAGAGCAAATCGGTCATACATACATAAGGTCGTAACAGTCATTTTGACTCCTAGGGGTATAACAATCATTTTACCCTACGGGGTCATTTTATCTTTCAGGGGTATTTCGGTCATGTTACCCCTCGAGGGTATTTTGATCATTTTACCTTTTAGGGGTATTTCGATCATTTTACCCCTAAGGGGTATTCGGTCAATTTACCCTTTGAGGGTATTTCGGTCATTTTACCCTACTGGGGTATTTCGGTCATTTTACCCCTCGGGGGTATTTCGATCATTTTACCCTTCGAGGGTATTTCAGTCATTTTACCCTTCAGGGTATTTCGGTCATTTTACCCCTCGAGGGTATTTCAGTCATTTTACCCTTTAGGGGTATTTCGATGATTTTACCCCTCGAGGGTGTTTTAGTCATTTTACCCTTTAGGGGTATTTCGATCATTTTATCCTTCGAGGGTATTTCAGTCATTTGCCCACAAATCGCAAGTTGGGCTTACCACTCGAGCGATCGCATGCCCATGTGGTCTCAAATGCCACATTTACTTTTTGGCTTTTCGGCGATCTACGGTTGCAATGGGGGAGTTACACACCTGTATACAAGAAAATTGCAAATATCCACGTACACCAACCGAAATCAACCAAACCGGACCCTCAGCTCCTTGGTGAAACACCAACCAACTCTTGAACTCCACCTAGCACAAAAGCCACAAAACCCTTTTCTTTCAACCCTTAGATCACATCTCACTTAACAATTTAATTAAACCCAATAATGTATATATATCCTATCCAACAACATCTTATAGAACGAATATCAAACACTTACTCACTTACCAATCTGTTGACGGGTAGAGTGCAACTTGAAAATGCCAAAAAGAGCAAATCAAAAAGGGGATCCGAAAACTGAAAAAAGGCGAGATAGGGAAAAAGAGATCAATGGATAGGAAAGTGCAAACCGAACTAGACAAAGGGTGTCGCAAAACTTACCTATCAACATTCGACCAAGGAGATAGAGAAGCACCAAGGCCAATACTCTTTTTAAAAGGAAAACCAAAAATCTAGAGTGGAGAAGGATCAAAAACTTGACAAGGTTTAGGAAAGGTAGGGGAGAGAAAGAAGCAGTAAAGAGAATAGGAGAAAAGTGAAGACATGCTTCGGCAACAAAGAGAAGAAGGAAGGGAAAATGGATTCGACAGAGAGGAAAACCAAAGAATTATTTGGCCACAACAAACAAAAAGGAATAAAGGAAAACTAAAAAATGTAAATGAGCAAACCCGAGAGGTACCCGAAGCCTTTAGCAAAATTCAGCACCAAAAAGCAAAAGAGTGGAAAGAAAAGTGACCAAAATCAAAGCAGAAAGAAAGAAAACCCCAAACCAATTACCTTAATGCCCAAAGACCAAATTCGGTACAAACCCCTCCCCTAGTCAAATTTTCAAGGGTTGAATTACCCCAAGCGCCACAACACTCCCCAATCAAACTTCTTGATTTTCTCCTAATATCTCTCCCCTTATCCCCCTTGATTTACTATATCAATTCCTCCTCAACTCCCCAACCACTCCATTCAAAATCCCCTTAGCTGTGTTTCAGTCCAACACCATTACCTACACAACTCAAGTAGCAAAATAAATACTCCATTGTGCAACCCAGGACTTGAAACTTAGACCTCACAGTTACACAACACGCCACCTTGCCACTAGACTACAAGCTCTTTTTGTGTCATAAAACAAGCACTAATATTTATATGGCCTATATACCAATGTCCAGATTCATTTAAGAGTAAAACTAAAAATTCTGCCAAGGCCAAGACTTGAACTCAGGCTTCTCAAACACTCCCATACACACCCAAATCACTTAGCCATTAAAGCAAACAAGCAATTTGTGTCAAAACAAGCAAAGATTAAAGACTTAGATTTCGGGGAGTTACAATGGTCTTTCCTTATCAGAATTCATGTTTACTGTCCCAACGGACTCACATGCAAGCAGACTTGATATGCAGCCTTATGCAACTCATGGATAGACTTATTCATGTAGATGTATTTACATTTTTAGACATAAAACTCAATCTCATTATGCAAAGGCATTTGTTCTTCAAGCACACTCATGCGTGTGCATACTTTTCAACTAATCAGAAACATATCATCAAGCTCATTCTTTCTTCATAACAGAGGCATATAATCTTCAAGCATCACACTTGTATATTTTACGGTTTCATACTTTTTCTTTTCATAGTAGAGGCACATTGTCATTTAGGCATCAAACCACACATGCAAGCTTATCAAATACACATTTTCAGAGAATCGGCATATTAGATTTGCATGCCTTTGTTTTTCATTTCACAAAACAATAATTAACAGAGAGATTAACGTATAAACATAAAAACATACATTTATACACAAAGAGATCAGTTAGAGGTTTGTAAGGTACTCACAGAACCCTTACAATATCCTTACATAATCCTCACCTTTTGCAGCTTCAACATCAGATCTGGGTTTCCTTCGAGTAGATCAATAACCCCTAAATGTTAAACCACAGAAAACTCATCAAGATCTATCATGTGACCTAGTTTTCCTTCCACTTCGAACACTAAAATCACATAGCAAAGCTCTACCAAGTGTGCTCTATCAAGTTAAACAGATCTACTCTTGGTAGCTTAGCATGCAAGGTTGGGAAACTTACCTTACAAGGGTATCTCAGAACCGATCCTCCCATTCCCGAATCATCCTAGAGGATGAGAGGTTTTCCCCTCAGTTCATCATTATATAGATGGAGAATACTTCCTGAGGAAGTAATGAACAATTCAATCAATGTGGTCACCAGTTACATGCACGATAGCTGTAAATATTACGTATGAAAACACACACAAGGCTTACCATTGGATCTCAACTCATCCCTTATCCATAGTCATTTCATCAGAGCGTATCTAATGGCATAATAATTCACGCTTTGGTGCATCACACCTTCTTGGAGGCGACTCCATTATTTGAGTCTTCTCAATGCCTCACTAGGCATTCTCTTCTATATCAATTATGTGTCTACGTATACACTAAGATCTTTAGTGGGGCAGATAACATCTTATTACTTAGGGTTTGTCCATACGCCTCGCATCACCCTACCTCTAACTTGCCTATTTGTTGGGCCTTAGATTTATTTCAAAGTTTTCCCATCTTCCCTAGGCCTTATTCCACCGATGAAAGGAAGAGACAGAAGAAATTTCTTCGTATATTAGCTTTTAAATGCGAATTTGAAAGGGACTCTTATATTAGCCAATAAATATATCAAAACTCTTACTTTACTATTTCATTTTCTCACCCACGCATACTTCTTTCGTTTCTCTAATTTTTTACTCGCAATATAAATATCTTATTTCTCTTCCTCACTCATACCTTTACTACACCAAAATGAGGCTTATATTTGTAGCCTCTTTAACTGACTTCATATCTTTCTTCTCTTCCTCAGTCCAGCAATTTATTGTTGTCCCCTCTCTCCATTTTTATTTATATTTTATTTCTTTGTCAATAAGTCTTCAATTAGTTTCTTGTCACCTTGTTTTTTCAATTTACAAACAACCTTGTAGAGCCCTATAGAAAACTTAAATTGCCGCCAATACTTAGCCAACTTACAAAGTTGGTTTGACTCTAACAATGAATCGCTTAAGACATTGTAGTAAAGAATTGTTGTGAATTGGCCAACCATGCAACAACTCTTCATCTTGCGAGCTGTACAAAGTGTGAGCAGACTTGCGGACAACAATGGTGCGAGCTATCAGGCAAACAGACCAAAAGCGAGCAGACTCGCGGACAGCAATGGCACGAGTTGTCATGCGAACAGCCACGGTGCTGGCAGACTCGCGGACAACAATGGTGCAGGCTGTCATGCGGACAGACCATTTGCTAGCAAACTCGTGGACGAAAAAAGGTGTGAGCTATCTTGGGAACTGGCAAGCAGCGAGCTGTCTTACGAAGTTTGAGGTGCTAGCTGATTTTGTGGAGAAATAAGCTGTGAGCTATGGACTGCAAGATGATGTTTTGGTGCATGCTGACTTAGACGTGTTGCGTGCTAATTTGTTTAGTTCTGTTGTTTGTTTTTATTGTATTTGGTTGATAACGATCTTGGTAAGATTTCCGATGTGTTTAGGTGCTGAATAACATGTTTAGTTTATTCATTTTGTGTACAATTTATGTTTTTAAAGTTTCAAGATAACTTAGTGGGATTAGTTATGTATTTGTTGAAGCAAATGATATATATTGTAATTGCTTTCAATTAAAATATAGTAGATCGGTTTTGCTGCTTCTCTAACTCGTTTTTCTTCTCTGTTTTACTTTCTTTCTTTGTCACAAGAATATTCAAATATTTTAATGAGAATAATAGAAAGAAAGTTGCATATTATCTTAATTGGAGCATTCCATAAGGTTATATACTTTGGTTTAAGGTAACACATGACCGTGTTTCATATCTCTTTCTTGGGGCTTGCTACTTTCTTTTTCTAACTTGGACCTTCATCGCTTTGCAAAGAGTGAAGGATAACCTGAATTCCATGTTGCGGGACGAGTAAAAAATTTATAACCGGCGAATGAACATAAGTTGGGGAGAAGGTGAATCTGTAACGTTGCAGTATCATGATAAGAACAATCTTTGCTCCCAAAGTTGCAAAGTTGAAACCTACACAGGTCCGAGGACCAATCCCAAAGGGAAAATATGCGGCTACATTGTTGCTTGTAGCTTTAGCCACTCCTCCTGAAAATCTCTCTGGTTTAAACAAGTGAGCATCGTCACCCCAAATTCCAGGGTCACGATGAACTACCAAATTTGAAATGAACAACTGGATGTTAGCTGGCAAAATGAATTTCCCCAGTCTAACTTCTCTTTCACTTCTCCTGATAAAGGCGACTGTAGGAGGATATAGTCTTAAGGCCTCATTGATTATCATGCTTATCTGCAATGGTGAGGAAAATGATAAGGCGTTTGGATTATATACAATCAATGATTAGTGACTTAATTTCTTACAGTGTGTAGTTTAGACAAGTCATTTGGATGAGGATTTTGATGACCAAACAACTCGATCACTTCTTCTCTTGCTTTGTCTTGCCAATCTGTATGGATTGCTAGCAACAAGACAGTCCATGAAAGCAAGGAATTGATGGTTTCTTGTCCAGCAATGTAAAATGTCTTGCACTCGTCAATTAAATCTTGTACAAGGATTCTCTTGTTTTCATCAACATCGTGATATGCCTTTAAAAGTAATCCAAGAAAATCAGTACCATAGCAATCTATATCTCCAAGTTTCACCTTTTCTTCTCTTTTCTTGATGATTTCCATCACGGAGTTGTGCATTACACCTAAAAGCTTGTCCCCTTCAATCTCGTCAGAGGTTTTCCAAATTTTACTGCAAGTGAGAGAGAGATGACATTAAGGAACTGGGGGAATTAATGTGCACAAGTCCAAGATTAGGCTAAGGTGGAAAGTACCTGAGGCCTGGAAACCTTGGTTTAAAAATATTCCTTCGTATAATGTTGGAATATTTTGTCATCATATCGAAAATTGTTTTCCCTTCTAAGTAATTGCTACCAAAAGCTGTCCTTGATATAATATCTGAAGTCAATAACCTAAATTCTTCAGACACCTCAATCTCTTTCGCTTGATATTTTTTCCAAGATTGTAGCATCAATTCAACACTAACAATCATTTCAGGAATCATTTTCTGTCAAAAGTCAGCTTTGATGAGTTTTAGGGTTCATTTAGATGTACAGTGAGATTAATTCCAATAAGATTAAAAATAGTAGTAAAGGTAAGATTAATTATTGTAATGTGGTGAAATTAGATATAGTGAAATTAAAAAAATATTTATTTAGATTTAAACATAATAACCACAATGAAGTGAAAATAGAATTAAAAATATTAGAGTAAGCATATGAGGAGACTCGGAAAAAAAATTAATGATAAATATTTATGGTTGGAACTAGGAAGCTTACTCCCAGGTTTTCCCCTTGAAAAGCAGGGTTTATTAATTTGCGGTGCTTTACCCACTGTTCACCTTCTGATGTCGCCAATCCATTGCCCATTAGCTTCATGGAATAGAACGGGAGTGACGCTTTTAGATATGATCCGTCTCTGTTATTTAACACCTCTTTGATTAGCTCTGGTTCTGTTATAAGTAATTGAGGTTCGCCACCTCTCCAACTAAGGTGGTTCTTCCCTATTCCAAAAAAGGAAATGAATACGATTAAGGATTTAAATTATGGTCATGGATGATTTTTAAGGATGGGTATTATATGTTTTGGAACTGGAAATCAGGCAAAAATAAAGATCGAAGCAAGTCATACCATAATTATTCATCCATGTATAAACGTGAGGCAGTACCCTGGGAAATATATCATCTAATAAACCCAAGGGTTTGCTTAAGGCTTCGTTTCTCATTTTCAACATTTCTTTGGTGTTTCCATGGATGAACTTGTAAGAAGGACCTTTAATTCCTGTGAACCTAGTCGATACTGTATGTAAACTGGAGTCCACCAAAATCTGTGCAAGAATCTGAAGAGAACTAAAAGCAGGCAGAGGCAAACAAAGCTTGAGAGAATCAATATTGGATCTCCCATATTTCGCTTGATTTTCTCTTACGAACTCTCTTAATTGAAAATTTATGGAAGGTTAGTATTGCTTTGTTAATTTGATTGTATATTGGCCATTCTTTTATGGGTTGAAAGGTGAAGAGCAAACAAAAGTAGCTGCTGATTGCCTAAGGTTTTGGCTTAATTTGAATTATTATTGTGAATATTTTATCACATTCTTTCGGTTTCAGTTAACTACTTTTTTCATTAAACATATTAATAATGTCAACCTCATAACATCACACCGTTTATCTATTATTAATTTCTTCATCTTCCTAACGCCCCATATTTTATTTCCATTGTACTTTTTTATTGTGTTGATGACTATTTTGACCTCTAACTTTATAAAATAATTGTTTTAACTATTCGTTTAATTATTTATCTCTTCTACTCATAAAATTTAAATTATTTGTCAAATTACTCCAAAATAGATAGAAAAGTTAACGTTTGTTAACTTTATTGACATGGCATACATAGATTGTCACGTTAGAAATTATTTTTTAAAAATTATAAAATTAAAAATACTTTTTATAATTTTAATAATTTTAATTTTTAAAGAATTTTTGTAATTTTTAATTTTTAAAATTTTAAAATTAATTAATTATTTAGATGGCATAAATATGGATTGTCATGTGGATGTAACCTCGATAAAGTTAACATTTGTTAAAATTTTCTTATATTTTAGGGCGATTTGATAAATAACGCAATTTTATGAATAAAAAATAAAACTTAAATTGAAGGTTAAAATGATTTTTATATAAAATTAAAGGAGAAATATGTCATAATGCATTTTTATATTTTTGTTATATAATTCATAATATATTATTTCTAAGTACGTGGCTTGGCAATTAATTTTGATAGTTAATTTTTCAACATTCTAATTTGATTAACTTTCTCAATTCGATCCGATTTGGTTCTCAAAAAAAGTTTCTACAAGTGATATAATTTTAATTGGTGGATTAGATAAAATTCTCAATATCAACGCAATTCAAAAATTTGATTCGATAAATTTCAACTCACCTAAATATAAAAACGGACCAATCGTTTCATATTTTTCAATACTTTTGTAAAAATATATTTTAACCTAAACCTGAAAGGTGATGTTAGAGTATTTCCTTGCGTGAATTCTGTTAGGTTGTTGTGCAGTTAGTGAGCTGCTCATAAGTTGTCAGCAGTAGTTATTCCTATGCATTCTTGTATATAAACACACTTGATCTACTAAATCAACATATGAGCAATAATAATAATTCATTTTCTCAAAAGAATTCATCCTTTATTTCTGTTAAAGAATTTTTTTACACATACTTACATGGTATCAATCTCCTGAGTCTTGGGGACTTGCTTCTATTGTGTGTTGATGGCAACCACTGCTGATTCTGCTTCTGCTTCTCATGGTGGTATTTCCTTCACAGGTTCTTGGTTAGTTCAGTCATTTCCTAGGCATGATTTTGTCAAGTTAGATGAAACTAATTTTTTCAATGGAATCAACTATACGTTTGATTGTTAAAGGTTATGAGTTGACCAGTTTTACCAAAGGTAATTTACCTACTCCACTGCAGTTTGTGTTGTCTCTAGAAGATCCTTTGGTTCGAATCTAGAGGCTTCGCTATTTCTTCAACAAGATAAGTTACTTGCATCTTGGTTGTCCACGATTAGTGTCTTATTTTATCTTGTTTTATAGATGCCAAGACATCGTATGATGTCTGAAGCACCGCGACTCGTTTGTTCGCCCTATCTCGGAGCCAATTTGGCTCGCATAAGACATGAGTTACACTCCGTCAAGAAAGGACATATGACGATTAAAGAATATGTGGCTAAGATTTAGAATACCGTGCTTTGATTGAAGCATCTAGATCTTGGATCTCGGAGGTTGAGAAAGTGAAAATTATTCGGCAGGTTTAAGTCGAAGTACGATGTTGTGCTCACACTCAAGTCATTTTCGTCTAAACTACTTCCGGTGCAAAGACTCGTCGATGTACCGTTGGAGTATGAAAGTTGTCTGACTCGTGTGGTGCAGGAGGTGCCAATTCATGCTCATCTGGTGGAGACTACTTTGGCACCGACGATGGTGGAACTTATGCGTGGTGGCTGCCCTCCCACTGGTAGTTGTAGGAAGGGCTTTCGCTCTCGTATCCAGTGCTAGATCTATGGTTGATTTTGGCACTTGGCTCAATGCTGCTTTCTTGGTTCAATCGAGACTTTGATGGGTCCGCTCTAATAATGACGGCTCGAGCTCAGGTTGTTGGTGATGAACGGGGCTTGAATGGGGACTTGGTTTGAATGTGGTGAGTCACCACGGGAGTTCTGGTGTTTTCTCTTTTCCTTCAATAGTTCTTGGCCAGTTCGAGCCTTATTTGATGATGGCGTTACTAGTTTTCGGTCACGGTTGTGACTGGAAAGGTTCTCTCCTAATATGGTTATTCCACAAATGCCACACCCTAGGGTTTCCCTAACTATGTTGCTATTTTGGGTACTAGTACGGACCCAAATTTTGGGTCATTTGGCGGCCTTCTTAGGCCAAACAGGGCAGGCCTTAATTTTGGGCCATGCGATGGCAGTCCCAGCCGATTGCACTAGGCCTAAATTTTGGGAAATTTGAAACAAACCAGTGTTTTGGGCCATCCAATGGCCTTGCTGGGCAAACTAGTACATGCCACAATTTTGGGCTAGCTGGGTTGGCTGCAAATTGTGTTGCTTTTGAGGTTTCATCTGGTCATGGACAAGGTCTTGGGACAACCAATGGTTGTAGTAATGGGCCAAATAGTGGGTCCAGGTTACCGTGGTTAATGAAGCTAAGGGGACGTGTTTTTTGGGTCGGTTCTTAGTGTTTTTGATTCCTCGCCATGTACTAAGTTGCCCCGAATTCTTGATTTGCAAGCACCGATTTCTCCAACACTAGTGGGTTTAATGTGAATACGACCTAATATAGGTCTAATTTTGATAGTAGTGACTATTACATTCCTATACTTGTAGGGATTTCATCTTGGTATCCTGATTCAGGAGCTACGCATCATGTTTGCAAGGAGGCTTCCAGTTTGAATGAGTCCACGCCATAATCAAGTACACCTCTTCTTTTAATGGGCGATAGAACTCTTGTAAAAATTTCGTGTGTTGGAGTTTCTGTCTTGCCAACGAGAAATGAATTGCTACATCTGTCTAATATGTTGTGTGCCGAATATACAGAAGAATCTATTGTTTATTTCTCAGTTTTCTAAAGAAAATAACGTATTTTTAAATTTCATCTGACTTACTGTGTTATTAAGGACATCCAGACTCTGGAAATTTTACTGTGGAGCCATACTCGTGATAGACTCTATCATTTTTCTCCTGTCGCTACTGTTTCAGCAACTGCGGTTCCTTCTGTTCACAACACTAGGCTTTAGTCTCGCTCTGACAATTGTGATGTTTTCACGTTATGGCACCGCCGGCTTGGTCATCCCTCCGCTACTATTGTTAAATCCATTTTAGATAAATGTCAAATTGTGTCAAATAAAACTTCTTTTGATAATATGTTTGTTGCCTGTAAAAGGGTAAATTTCATAAATTTCCTTTTTCAAAATCTACTACTGAATATACTTATCCGTTTGCCTTGGTTGTCTCCGACTTATGGGGACCTGAGTCTGTTGTTTGTGGGAATAATTGGTACTATGTTTCATTTGTTGACATGTGTAGTCACTTTACTTGGATATATCTCGTTCGTCATAAATATCAGGCTATTGGCTGCTTTGTTCAGTTTCAGAAGATGGTCAAAACTCAGTTTGAAAAAGATATTAAAAAATTTTCGAGTGATTGGGGTGGTAAGGTTCGTGCTTTCATGGCAGTTCTAGTGCACCATGGGATCATTCATAGGCTCTCGTGCCCACATACATTCGAACAAAATGGCGTTGCCGAACGAAAACACAGACACATTGTTGAGGTGGGCCATACTCTTTTGGCTTAAGCGAATTTACCTTTGGAATTTTAGGGTTATGCTTTCTGCTGTGTTGTTCATCTAATAAATAGACTACCTATGTAAGTGTTGAAAGGTCAGTCTCCTTATATCGTTCTTCATAGGTAGGACCCAACGTATGATCACTTGCGAGTGTTTATGTGTTGGTGTTTTCCATATCTGTGTCCATTTAATAATCACAAACGAGAATTTCGTTCTTAGTCGTGTACATTTTTAGGGTATAATTCTCAACATAAAGGGTATTATTGTCTTACACCATCTGGTAAAGTGGTTATCTCTTGTCATGTTGTGTTTGATAAATGTCATTTCCTATTTTCTATGACTAATGTGGCTTTTCTTCATTTGGTGGGTGCATCTCCACTTATGTTCCTATCGTTCAGCCTCTCTCTGATGAGACAGCTGAGTCTTCACCTTTCCAATTTTTGTTTCGTAATGTGTCTGATAACACTGGTTCTCATCTCGCTGTAGCAATTGACTCAGAGGTTGAATTGGGTGTTGATCGTGAGCAAAACAGTTTGTCCCCATCGTCTGCTGAATCCAGTCCTCCTCTCTGACCACCATCACTCTAACTGTACCGTGTTTTCCTCCAGATGTGGGTAATACTCATCCCATGGTTACTCAATCCAAAGCAAGAGTTTTTAAACCCAAAACTTTCCTGGTTCAAGTTGGTGATTGTGATCCACGCATGATTATTGAGGCATTTACTAATAAAGAGTGGCAGCTGGCGGTATAGGCTAAGTATGATGCCTTGATAAAAAATTCCACTTGGGAACTTGTTCCCTTACCAACTGGTCAGAACGCGATTGGATGTAAGTGGTTGTTTAGAGTAAAGATAAAACCTAATGGTACTATAGCTTGTCGTAAGGATCATTTAGTGGCAAAAGGTTACTCTCAGGTGCCCAGGTGCGATTTTAAAGAAATATTTTGTCAGTGGTTAAACCTGTTACTATTCGAACTATCTTGTCAATTGCTATCTCCAAAGGCTGGTAGCTACATTAGGTTGATGTCAACAATGCTTTTCTGGATGGTGATCTTACTAAAGAGGTGTACATGCACCAGCCTGCAAGGTATGTTCAATATGGTCCGAATGGAGAACATTTGGTGTGTCATCTGGCAAAAGCCTTATATGGTCTACGCCAAGCTTCACGAGCGTGGTTTGATTCTTTTGTCCAAATCTAATGCTTCTTTGTTTGTTCGGGTTACAAATAACTCAAGTATGGATGGGTTGGTTTATGTAGATGATATTATCGTTACTGGAAGTGCCTTTGGTAGTATTGATGATTTTGTTCAATAGTTACATAATGAGTTTGTTCTTAAGGACATGGGAGATCTACATTATTTTTTGGGCATTGAGGTTACTCTATCATCTACTAGGTGTCTTCATCTTTGCCAAAGTAAGTACATTTTGAATCTGTTTGACATAAGCTCGTTAGCTAATGCTAAAAGTGTTCACACACCAATGACCAGTTCTTCTATGCTGTCTAAAGATGAGGGAGATTGTCTGGGTGATCCTACGAAATATAGAAGTCTTGCTGGTGCCTTACAATATGCAGTAATTACTCGGCCTGAGATTGCATATGCGATAAATCAAATCTATCAATTCATGCATGCACCTACCAGTGTTCATTTAGTTGCATTAAAATGAATCATACGGTACTTACGTGGCACTATCTTTGATTGGCTATGCCGATGCTAACTGAGGTTTGGGTTTTGATGATAGATGCTCAACAACTGGCTACTGTGTCTATTTTGGAAACACACCTATCTCTTAGTGTTCTAAAAAGCAACAACTAGTATCTTGCTCTACGGCTGAGGCTGGGTATAGGAGTCTGGTTGAGGCAACTAGTTATATCACATAGCTAGTTTCTTTGCTAAGAGAGTTGCAACTTAGCTCTGATGATACTCCTACTATCTGGTGTGAAAACTCCAGTGCTGTTGCAGTAGCTGCTAATCTCGTTTTACATTCTAAATTCAAGCATGTTGAGCTTGACTTATTTTTCGTTCATGACAAAGGGGCTGGTCATTCTTTCATTATTAGCGAGGTGCCGACGTGTGATCAAGTTGCTGACATCCTCACAAAGCCTCTGTCGGCTTCTGTATTTTCTTGATTTCATAGTCTTCTTCGGGTCCTACCTCTTAGGAAGATGGGTGAATGCTAAAGTATATCCTTAAGTGAATTCTGTTAGGTTGTTGTGCAATTAGTGAGCTGCTCATAAGTTGTTAGCAGCAGTTATTCCTATGCATTCTTGTATATAAACACACTTAATCTACTAAATCAACAAATGAGGAATAATAATAATTTATTTTCTCAAAAGAATTCATTAATAATAAATTTTCTCAAAAGAATTCATTCTTTATTTTTGTTAAAGCATTTTTTTACACATACTTAACATTCTTGGTTTCTCTCATTGTCAGCTCGTTGCTTCTAATTTCCACTTAATTTCTATATCTTAGTTTTCATTTGGTACATTCATTAGTGTTCACCTTTGAAGTATCAATTAGTGAAATAGTAGACCATTTCTGGAATTAAAAGTATTTCGATTATGATGAAAATTATGTAGAACACTCAGTCAGAGCATTGTTCAACCAATATTTAATCCCACCTTCTAATACTTTAAAATAAGAAAATAAAGGAGGAATTTAAAAGAATGATATAAAAAATTAATATTTGATTTTAGTGCAAATAAACTTGTAAGTTTTTACATTGACACAAGATCCTATTGCTTTTTATTTTTCTAAACAATATAAGATATAGGTTCTGTAACAGCCCAAACCCGGTCTAAACGTTATGACCGAATCTAGCGATGTCACATTATAACACCCCTTACCCGTATTTGACGCCGGAATAGGGTACGAGGCATTACTAGAAGACATACATTTGCATACGTATTAAACCGAGTTACAAAATTTCATCCGAATTAAAACTTTTAAATTATTAACGTGCTTTTATATTTCTTTATAAAATATCCTCGAAATATTATATTCATAACAAATAAGGCCTACGAGACCTGATATTTACTCATGTAATTCAAAGCTTCATCTCCATTTCATTCAATTCACAATTTCTCATGTTCACAATTCAAATCAATTTCTCAATCCAATATATATATATATTTCACTCATCTAAGAATATAATTCAAGTTACACGAACTTACTAGGCTAAATTGTAGAAATACCAAAATTTAGGGACATTTTGGTAATTTTCTATTTTCCTCAATTTCCACCCAATCTTGATATAAATTAATATTTCATTCAATTTATTAATTTAAATAATAAAACAATTCATTTCATGCAATTTGGTCACTTTTTGACATTTTACCAATTTAATCTTAAAATATTACATTTATTCAATTTAGTCCTTGAACATAAAACATGCAAATTGGTCATTTTAATGAGAACTCATGCTAGTTGAATAATCATTTATTTTCCTCCCCTCTCCATTCCACATCCTTAAGGTATAATATGCTTATATGTAACATTATCTATAATTCCACCATTTATTTATATATTAATTCAAAGCTGTCCACTTGAGTCATAGTCACTAAATTATTTATATCTTGAGCTACAGAACTCCAAATTAAGATATGCTAAGTTCCTATGAAACTAGACTCACATATCTTTTTACCAAAAGATTTTTAGAATATTTGGTTTAACCAATAAGTACAGTTTATTCTTTAAAGTTTCCCCTGTTTCACTATTTGACAGTTTCGACCCCTCTTCACTAAAAATTAATTATCTTATTGTACAAAATTCGAATGATATTTCCATTTATTTCCTTGAAACAAAACTAAATATGGATTCTAAGCATATAAATTATAACTTATAATTATTTTTATTCAATTTTGATGATTTTCCAAAGTCGAATAGGGAACCCTAATTCATTCTAACCTTGTCTCACAAAATTTATTATATCTCATGATTTACAATTCCATTACTTACACCATTTCTTCTATGAGAAACTAGACTTAATAAGCTTTAATTCCATTTTTCATCCTCTAATTTGATTTCCACAATTTATGGTGATTTTTCAAAATTAACCTCTCTTCTTTGTCTAAAAGCTGTTTCAATTGCAAGATGTTGATTACTAAGTTTATAACTCCCTAATTCCCTTCTCTATAATATTTCCCATCATTTTCACTTATTTCCCTTCACTAATATATTAAGAACATAAGACTTTATTTAAGAAAAATCTACTATAACATCATTTCCATGTTTTTTTCAACAATAACAAACTTAAAAATATATTGAAATCTTGATGTTCTTACCTTGTGCTATTGATTTCAATCTTTAACTTGATTTTCTCTCTCCTCCAGCTTCTATTTCTTAAATCTAACTTGACATTCTAGCTTCCCATTGTCTCGTTATTATTTTTCTCTCTTGGAAGCTATGGAAATTATTTTGATTTCTAGGTGAAAATAGTGAATTTTTGGTGAAAGGACCAAATTGTAAAGAAAACAAAAATTTCTTTCTTCTCTTCTCTTCTAACGTTGGTTGCATGGAAAGATGATAATTTTTTCATCATCTTTCCTCCCTTTTATATTAATCATTGAATAATAAAATAATACTAAAAATCTTAATAAAATATTAATTAAATAACATTTATCTAATTAATTAATTAAAAATATCACAAACATCATCATTACCTTCTAGAATTCTCTCTCTTTCTCTATTTGACCATTTTGCCCTTTATAATCTTTTGAAATTTCATCATTGAGTCATCACATAATTTGGTGAAATTGCAATTTAGTTCCCCCAAAATTCTTCACCTTTTCAATTTGGTCCTAATTCATCCATTTTCCTTAGTTTCTAAATTATTACGCCTTAAAATATTTGCACTATTAATCCTTCAAATTCTTCATATTTACACTTTAACCCCTAAAATTTTGAGTATTTACTCTTGGGCAACAAAACTTTTCTCACTTTTTCAATTTAATCCTTTCTTGAATTAATTTGTCATAATATACTTCCCAATGTTGACGTAACTCAATATTACCCTTTTATCACTTTATTTCCTTATTTTACTATATTAAGGATATTATCTTACTTTCTTCTTGTAGTAATTTTCGAGGTATTACATTTCTCTCCCCTTAAAATAAATTTCGTCCTCGAAATTTCCTTATTTTATTTTGATCATGAAGTTCATCATTTCTTTATTCTTTCAATTATCATTTTCTATCCATTCTTATCACTAACATTTCTAATTTTTATATCATTTTGTACTCCTTTTCAATAATATTATTCTTTTACTTAATCAAGTTCTTATTTCCTCTCTTTTTCATAACTAGAAGTCATTTCTTCATTTAGTTTTCTTAAAGTCATCTCTATCATTCTATAGTTCCCTTCGTACATATTTACCTAGCTTAGTATTTGTATTCATTTTCTATCCTTTCATTTCACAATTTATTTTTAATTCAATATTTCAAACATGAATCGAGGTAAATATTTACCTTGTAATGAAAATTATTTATCTTTTTTAGCAGAGGCCCAATAGATTAAATAGAATAGTTAGGATATACGGAACTGATACAGAGGTGCATTATTATGCACTATTAAACAGAAAGCACTAAAGTATTATACAGAGAACATAAATGTGCTAATAAACAGAGAGCACACTAAACTCCCTTAATATCCTAATAGTTCTAAACTCGTCGACTTGGGCAAGTTATTTCATGCATGCATATCACTTTTACACTTTTCTCATAATGCTTTTACATGCTTTACAATTTAATTCTTGTATCAATAATCCGTATATTTATATCTTCTCTACCTTTAATACATGTATTATATTTCAAAATTCATTATTCATCCGTAATTTACTAATAATCCATATCATGTACTTCACATATCACATTTACATGTTTTGCAAATTAGTCAGCATCACAATATTTCTTATAGCAAAACAAAACACTTTCTAAATATGCATGCAAATCAGAACAATAACCGGTCATAAACCAACCAGACCAACAGGCCTTTCATCTAACATTATAATTAGGTAACATTCTCACAACATAAGAACTCTATCAGAACTGAACAATTACACATACATATCTCTGAGAATAAAATAATATATATAATATCCAGAAAAGATCATCATGTTCATTTCGACTATAACCTTCACACACATACATCTTTACCACTTAATTATCATTTCTCTGACTAATTCTGTTATCACGAACCTCATTTTATTCCATTCATTAAAAAAAACTTCCAATTAATACATACATTATTTTAGGTATCGTACTTGAATATTTTGTCTCATCAAATTTAACTTCTTCTTTATTTACTCTCTTACTTGTTTATTTACTTGCTTGCTTAAACAACTCATGATTATAACTTACTCCTTCCTTATTGAAATTCTTTTTTCAACTAATAACTGAAATATTTTTAATCCTTATACTCACCCGAATCTATTTATCATACTTTTACCTGAACTTTCATGTAACATAATTTCTTTACTAGCCCGTTGAATTACTTGGAATACTAAGGATACTCAGGTCTGTTATCTGAATATAACATGCCAAAGCTATGTCCCAGACATAGTCTTACATGGGATGTTTCTTGTACTGCCAATGCCATATCCCAGATATGGTCTTACATGAGAGTTCTCATATCGATGCCCATGCCCCGTCCCAGACATGGTCTTACGGGGGACCTCTCATCTCGGTGCCAACGCCATGTCCCAGACATGGTCTTACATGGGACCTCTCATCTCGGTGCCAACGTCATGTCCCAAACATGGTCTTACATGGGACCTCTCATAATTTCAATAATGCCAATCCCATGTCCCAGACATGGTCTTACATTGGCTCACATATCGATGTCGATGCCATGTCCTAGACATGGTCTTATACGAGATCGCACGCCGATGCCATATCCCAGATATGGTCTTATACAGAAATCACATATCACATGTTGCCACGGTCCAACTATGGTCTTTTCCATCAATTCATCACATATCATTAAACAAAAATACTCATTCCTGTGTTCTACTTAATTTAATCTTTCAATTCAATTTTCATACTATTATAATATTCATGGTTCAATAGCAAATACATAAAACAAAATCATATTATTTCTAATTTAACAATTAAACATAGGATTCTATTATATAAACATACTGATTACACTTATTCAAGCAAGTGTACATAAACATACATTCCATCTATTTTTGTATATTTACTTACCATATTTACTTAATCAAAAATATGTTGAGCACATAACATCGTATGCGCGCCAAGCAAACGCGGATGAGCATATCACCATATAAACTTTCATTTTATTCTATGTTTCTACATTTCTCAACTCATGGTTGTCTTACTTCATACATTAACACATACTTATCATGAATTTTCTTTTCATATATTTCTAAATTTTGTTTCATCATAAACACATTTCAATCACCTCAACATAAATTTTTTTTAGCATTATTGGAAACAATTCGGCTAGAAGTCATCTCTGTCTTACAAAATAATTTCATTGGAGTAAGAAGAGATTACATTATCACGAGTAATAATATGGCATGTATAGCTAAACTCACATACGCTATGTTAATCTGAGAACCGACTAAACCATAGCTCTGATACCACTAAATGTAACACCCCAAACTCGGTCTAAACATTATGACCGAATCTGGTGATGTCACATTGTAACACCCCTTACCCGTATTCGACGCCGGAATAGGGTACTAGGCATTACTAGAAGACATACATTTGCATACGTATTAAATTGAGTTACAAAATTTCATCCAAATTAAAACTTTTAAATTATTAACGTACTTTTATAATTCTTTACAACATATCCTCGAAATATTATATTCATAACAAATAGGGCCTACAAGACCCGATATTTAGTCATGTAATTCAAAGCTTCATTTTCATTTCATTCAAGTCACAATTTCTCATGTTCACAATTTAAATCAATTTCTCAATCTAATATATATATATATATTTCAATCATCTATGAATATAATTCAAGTTTACGAACTTACCAAGCTATATTGTAGAAATACCAAAATTTAGGGACATTTTGGTAATTTTCTATTTTCCTCAATTTCCACCCAATCTTGATGTAAATTAATATTTCATTCAATTTATTAATTTAAATAATAAAACAATTCATTTCATGCAATTTGGTCACTTTTTGACATTTTACCAATTTACCCTTAAAATATTACTTTTATTCAATTTAGTCCTTGAACCTAAAATATGCAAATTGGTCATTTTAATGAGAACACATGCTAGTTGAATAATCATTTATTTTCTCCTCCTCTCCGTCTGCTGAATCAGTCCTCCTACTCGACCACTATCACTCTAACTGCACCGTGTTTTCCTCCAGATGTGGGTAATACTCATCCCATGGTTACTCGATCCAAAGTAAGAGTTTTTAAACCCAAAACTTTCCCGGTTCAAGTTGGTGATTGTGAGCCACGCATGATTATTAAGGCATTTACTAATAAAGAGTGGCAGCTGGCGGCACAGGCTAAGTATGATGCATTGATAAAAAATTCCACTTGGGAACTTGTTCCCTTACCAACTGGTCAAAAGGCGACTGGATGTAAGTGGTTGTTCAAAGTAAAGACAAAACCTGATGGTACTATAGCTTGTCGTAAGAATCGTTTAGTGGCAAAAGGTTGCTCTCAGGTGCCCGTGTGCGATTTTAAAGAAACATTGAGTCAGTGGTTAAACTTGCTACAATTTGAACTATCTTGTCAATTGCTATCACTAAAGGCTGGTAGATACATTAGGTTGATGTCAACAATGCTTTCTGGATGGTGATCTTACTGAAGAGGTGTACATACACCAGCCTGCAAGGTATGTGCAATATGGTCCGAATGGAGAACATTTGGTGTGTCATCTGGCAAAAGCCTTATATGGTCTACGCCAAGCTTCACGAGCGTGGTTTGATAAATTGAAAAACTTTCTTGGTTCCGCAGGTTTTCTTTTGTCCAAATTTGATGCTTCTTTTTTTGTTCAGGTTACAAATAACTCAAGTATGGATGGTTGGTTTATGTGGATGATATTATCGTTACTGGAAGTGCCTTTGGAAGTATTGATAATTTTGTTCAATAGTTACGTAATGAGTTTGTTCCTAAGGACATAGGAGATCTACATTATTTTTTGGGCATTGAGGTTACTCGATCATCTGCTGGGTGTCTTCATCTTTGCCAAAGTAAGTACATTTTGAATCTGCTTGACATAAGCTTGTTAGCTAATGCTAAAAGTGTTCACACACCAATGACCAGTTCTTCTATGCCGTCTAAAGATGAGGGAGATTGTCTGGGTGATCCTACAGAATATAGAAGTCTTACTGGCACCTTACAATATGCGGTACTTACTCGGCCTGACATTGCATATGCGATAAATCAAATCTGTCAATTCATGCATGCACCTACCAGTGTTCATTTAGTTGTGTTAAAATGAATCATATGGTACTTACGTGACACTATTGATTATGGATTAGTTTTCCGCCTGTCTGACAGACTATCTTTGATTGGCTATGCCGATGCTAACTTAGGTTTGGGTTTTGATGATAGGTGCTCGACAACTGGCTACTGTGTCTATTTTGGAAACACACCTATCTCTTAGTGTTCTAAAAAGCAACAACTAGTATCTCCCTCTACGGCTGAGGCTGAGTATAGGAGTCTGGTTGCGGCTACTAGTGATATCTCATAGCTGGTTTCTTTGCTGAGAGAGTTGCAACTTAGCTCTGATGATACTCCTACTATCTGGTGTGAAAACTCCAATGCTGTTGCAGTAGCTGCTGATCTCGTCTTACATTTTAAATTCAAGCATGTTGAGCTTGACTTATTTTTCATTGATGAGAAAGTGGCTGGTCATTCTTTCATTGTTAGCGAGGTGCTGGTGTGTGATCAACTTGCTAACATCCTCACAAAGCCTCTGTCGGCTTCTGTCTTTTCTTGATTTCGTAGTCTTCTTTGGGTCCTACCTCTCGGGAAGATGGGTGAATGCTAAAGTATATCCTTAAGTGAATTCTGTTAGGTTGTTGTGCAATTAGTGAGCTGCTCATAAGTTGTTAGCAGCAGTTATTCCTGTGCATTCTTGTATATAAACACACTTGATCTACTAAATCAACAAATGAGGAATAATAATAATTTATTTTCTCAAAAGAATTCATTCTTGATTTATGTGAAAGCATTTTTTACACATACTTAACATTCTTGGTTTCTCTCATTTTCAGCCCGTTGTTTCTAATTTCAACTTAATTTCTATATCTTAGTTTTCATTTGGTACATTCGTTAGTGTTTGCCTTTGAAGTATCGATTAGTGAAATAGTAGACCATTTCTGGAATTAAAAGTATTTCGATGATGAATTCCACATCCTTAATGTATAATATGCTTATATGTAACATTATCTATAATTCCACCATTTATTTATATATTAATTCAAAGCTATCCACTTGAGTCATAGTTACTAAATTATTTATATCTTGAGCTACGGAACTACAAATTAAGATCCGCTAAATTACTATAAAACTAGACTCACATATATTCTTATCATAAGATTTTTAGAGTTTTGGTTTAGCCAATAAGTACAATTTATTCTTTAAAATTTCTCCTGTTTCTTTGTTTGAGAGTTCAAAGTCCTCTTCACTAAAATTAATTATCTCATTGTACAGAATTTGGATGATATTTCCGTTTGTTTCCTTTGAAAATAGACTCAATAAGGATTCTAAGCATATAAAGTGTAACTCGTAATTATTTTTATTCAATTTTTGATGATTTTCCAAAATCAGAATAGGGGAACCCGAATTCATTCTGACCTTGTCTCACAAAATTTATTATATCTCATGATTTACAATTCCATTACTTAGACCGTTTCTTCTATGAGAAACTAGACTTAATAAGCTTGAATTCCATTTTTTCATCCTCTAATTCGATTTCCACAATTTATGGTGATTTTTCAAAATTAAGCAACTGTTGTTGTCTAAAACTATTTTAGTGCAAGATGTTGATTACTAAGTTTATAACTCCCTATTTCCCTTTCTCTATAATATTTCCCATCATTTTCACTTATTTCCCTTCACTAATATATCAAGAACGTAAGACTTTATTTAAGAAAACTCTACTATAACTTCATTTCCATGCTTTTTTCAACAATAATAAACTTAAAAAGATATTGGAATCTTGATGTTCTTACCTTGTGCTATTGATTTCAATCTTTAACTTGATTTTCTCTCTCCTCCAGCTTCTATTTCTTAAATCTAACTTCACATTCTAGCTCCCCATTATCTCTTTATTATTTTTCTCTCTTGGAAGCTATGGAAATTCTTTTGATTTCTAGGTGAAAAAAGTGAATTTTTGGTGAAAGGACCAAATTGTAAAGAAAACAAAAATTTCTTTCTTCTCTTCTCTTCTAACGTTGGTTGCATGGAAAGATGATAATTTTTTCATCATATTTCCTCCCTTTTATATTAATAATTGAATAATAAAATAATACTAAAATCTTAATAAAATATTAATTAAATAACATTTATCTAATTAATTAATTAAAATATCACAAACATCATCATTGCCTTCTAGAATTCTCTCTTTCTCTATTTGACCATTTTTCCTTTATAATCTTTTGAAATTCCATCATTGAGTCATCACTTAATTTGGTAAAATTATAATTTAGTCCCCTAAAATTCTCCACCTTTTCAATTTGGTCCTAATTCATCCATTTTCCTTAGTTTCTAAATTATTACACCCTTAAAATATTTACACTATTGGTCCTTCAACTTTTTCATATTTATAGTTTAACCCTAAAATTTTGAGTATTTACTCTTGGGCAACAAAACTTTTCTCGCTTTTGCAATTTAATCATTTTCTTGAATTAATATGTCATAATATACTTCCAATGTTGACATAACTCAATATTACCCTTTTATCATTTTATTTCCTTATTTTCTTGTATCAAGGATATTATCGTACTTTCGCATCTTGTAGTAATTTTGGGGTATTACATTT
Source organism: Gossypium raimondii (assembly GCF_025698545.1). Lineage (NCBI taxonomy): Eukaryota > Viridiplantae > Streptophyta > Magnoliopsida > Malvales > Malvaceae > Gossypium > Gossypium raimondii. The sequence goes on from NW_026291384.1 coordinate 46,722, forward strand.
TTAAAATAAACTCCTAACCCTTGCTTTTCTTCTTATGTAATGTGAAATTCCTTACATTTTAAATAACATAACAAAAATTAAATTTAATTCGAAGATTAAATATAAGCTAAACGTTGTACAAGAAAAACACTAATAAACTATAATTTCCAATAAAATAGTCCTCTTATTCAACAAATGATAATACCTTTAATGAATTTTGATGTAGTAATAAATAATTAATCGATACTTCAACAAAATATAATTTTATATTTAATTTAAAATTTAATAAGTAATTTATATTAATTATTCAAAAGGTATTTATATTTATATTTAATGTATGATCATATTAAATTATTTAAATATCATTTAAAGTAATTAATTAATTTTTTTACTTTTAAACATCATGTCTAAAATAAAACATTTTAACTTTCCACTGCAACTTTTGCAACAATGCTAAACACTTGAAATAAACAAACTACACTTTTCAAAAAACACATTTTAATTGCAAGTTATCGACAACCTAAGCAAATTTGTGACACCCCGCACCTGACCTGGTCGTCGAATCCGAGTGTGTGACATCATATTACGTTGCCAAAGCAACTCAAGCTAACTTATTAGTTAATCACTTCATTCAATGAACAATTTATCATATCAATCCATTTATTCATAAAACATATTTATACACATCCATACTTAATGTATAAGATGTTAATTTGTCAAGTTAAGGGTCATGCTATGTCAATTTAAGAGTTAGGAATCAAATCCAAACTCAATTATCAAATTTCAGTGTTATGTCTCGAGACAGGTCTTATTTTATTTTTGAAAATTTTGGTTTTGATTTCAACATGTTCGGAGACAATAGAAGTTGTGTCTCGTGGAAATGTCCTTTTATGTCTCGAGACTAGGTCTTAAGACAAACCTCCCTATTTAATTAATTTAGCTTCGATATTGGGATGTCTCAAGATAAGGGTTTTGTTGTCTCGACTCGAGACTTAGAACAGGCCAAAACCAATTTAGCTTTGATGTTTCTGTCTCAAGGAAAATGCCACTTGTCTTGGGGCTTCAATGGAATTGTCTTAAGGCTAGCTTGTAAAGTCTCGAGAGACTAAGAATGTATGTTGAATTATAAGGTAAACTTTGTTCTTATGGTACCAAGACATGTTCATGCTATCTTGAGACTCAATGGTAAAATGACCTTAAATGCACATTCTCAACTATCCAAACCATGTCAAATGTTACCTTAAACTTACTTAAACCTTACATCAATGTAAAACCATCAAATTACTCACGTGCAAACACAACCATACATAATCAAATCATAACCATCAATGCTTCAATATCTAACCATCTAATTCATATAGTCAAACTCATATAAACTAGCATAATTATTTACTAATTAAAGGATGAAATTCACAAATATAACCTTTTTAGGCCAACTACCAAATATACCAAAATGCAAACTCAACACCAAGTCACAAATACCTTAAGCTACATGCCATATAACCCAAATTCATACATACAAAAAATGTAATAAGGTGCATCTTGTTTGTAACACCTATTGGTCGACCTGATCATTGGATTTGAGCTATAGAATGCTACATCCGTTGTCGGAACAACTACGATCAAATATATTCAATTTATGTCATCATAAATTTAAATGTGAGCAACACATGTATATGGTATGATATATAATTATTTTGCGTCTCATGTGAGCTTGCGAAAGCTCTTATACTAACTTGAGGTTGAATTAGGATCAAATTGTAAATTTTTAAAAGTTTTGGATCAACTTCATAACTTCATAACCTCCACATTGTGACATTTTCAAATAGTGAGTCTCATCGCGACTTCAAGCATTTTGACGTCACAATGTAACTCACTGTCAGTCCATATTGCGACGTCAACATTTCCAAGTCGCAATGTTAACCCTATATTGGCAACATAACACTTTGGTACTTATTTTTTCTTTCAAAACAACATCCAAATGAATTCTTTCAACCTATCACAAATATGATGCTTTTAAACCATGTTAATTTAAACCAATTTAAGCATGTAATCATCTAAATCAACCACACAACATTATACAATTCAAGATTTCAACATTAAGGCATAATCAATTCCATATCAAATATCCATATCTAAAACAAATCATTTGCTAATTCAAACATGCCATATTTGTAAAACTTGGAAGTTTAGCACTTGAATGGCTCCAACATGAAGAACACAAAACATGCATCCTATTATCTCATATACTTATCTTTCAATTATACCATTTCTCAAGTAATTTAATAACTTAGCCACTCTAACCATCTTACTTACAATCTTAAACATGGCAAACTATAAAATTTAAAATCATTCACATTCTAGCATCACATAAGATCAAACTATGCCTCGATTAGATCACATACCAAACTTAATCCATAAGTTCAACCATTATCACAATACCACATGACCATTAACTCTAAATTAACCATTTGTACAACAAAAGGTCATATGTACATGCCGCAATTTCTAGATGCAAAATGAAAATAATTTTACTATCTTTGGATAGTGTGCACTTGTCCCTGACCTAGCTCGATAAGTTTCCCGGTAGAAATCTACAAGAGAAACAACTAGTGTAAGTATTAAGAGTGCTTAGTAAGTTCAAATGGAAATACTATACTTACCTTAATCACTTATAAGTATAACAATGAACTATCACTTTTTAACACCCCTCACCTAGTCCTGTAGCTGAACCCAAGTTGTAAGGTGCTACCATAATCGACAGAATGGTTGAATGAAACCAAGTTCAGGCTTGATCAACTTCGCATTTTGTGTTTACTGAAGATTTACAATATATATTCAACATATTTCTAGAAAATACCATGACTTCATAGAATTTGATAATTTAACTCCATACATTCAAATTAATAGTTATCCCAAAGTTTAACATGAGTTATTATTAAAAATATGATACTAGAGTTTAAACCCATCAGTGCCTTGATATCTATACATGTTACAAACAAAAGGTGTCAAGCTCACACTAGGCTTGAAGACCTAGGCTTAGTCCCTCTTATCATCATACAATAGTTTAAATTACATGAAATAAAAATAGGAAAACATGGTAAATTTATAAGGAACTTAGTGAGCTAAAAAATAAGCTATTTTCTTTTTTTGTGGCTAGCTAAAAAGCTTGCCATGAGTCATACTTAGAAAATATTTTGTGCATTCATATGATGTACAAGGAAATAAAGCATGTAAAACCAAGTTTTTTTTGCAATTTATACTTGGGCTTGAATTCTTCAATGGTGCAATACATAGCGCATGAAGGTTCCTCATATAGATGATCCTAATGCTTACAGTATCTATATATAGACTTGTTGCGAGTAAAATTGGTAGATAACCCACCATGTAGATAGATACATTATGGATTTACTTGGTGAATAGTCCTACAAACATTTACATGCGGATTCATACACATGGATTCATAGATGCAGATTTGATAGATGCTAAAAGTAAAATATTTTTAGCCTCATTCTTAATACGTTTTTAGGTTATTAATCGATGTTAATTGTGAATTTTATGTTCCTAATCCTTTAAATACATGTTTTTATACTTTGGAAACCATTTTGGAGCAACAAGAGTGAAAAATGAGTGAAAACTAGAAAATCGAAGCAAGTTATAGGAGCCATACAGCCTGAACATACAACCATTTGAGCCACACGAGCTACCACATGGCTATGTGGCAGGCCATGTTGATTTCATGAATTGCACTCCAAATAATGGGAAAACGAGATTTTTAGGGTTTTTGGGCATTCTGAGATCTATATATGACAAAAATAAGAAGATAGAAGTGAGTCGTCATAGAATACTCAAGAAAACAACTCGAAAAACACGATTGAAGCCAATTTTGAAGCATATTTCCATCAAGATTGAAGATTCCCTTTTGATTCCTTTAGGGATTATTTTGAGTTTCTTTATTTCTTGTGGTTATACTATATCTTGAATGTTTTTATTTTCAAGTAGAAACTAATTTTCTAAATATCTAGGGAGATGAATCCTATGGTAGATTTCGTTGTTTGATTTTTTATTTTACGCAATAAAGACTTAGTTTCTTATTCTTAACTACGTGTGCTTAATTCTTGGTTTGATATTTTAGATTATTAATCCATGTTTGATGTGCTTAAATCAAAGGAGGAATAGGCCCTATTTAAGAGTAGATCTAGTGTAATTGAGCGGAGTTGCATGCAATCCTAGAAATAAGATGACATAAATCTATCATATTAGAGTAAAATCTAACAGGGGAATTCATAGATTGAGTTAATGCGATAATAGGGGTTTTAATTATAAAAAATTTCATTTAATCAACTTAGAGTCAGTTGCTCTTATTGTTGAAGAGAGATATTAGCATAATTTAGGGATTTCTACGGATGAAGATACTAAGTGAAGAAATTGTGTAATTTAGATTGATAATGATAGATGAAATCTAGGTGAATTCTTTCATGTGTGTTGTTTCGCTTCTTGGTTGTTTGCTCTATTATTTTCCTAATTTTTTCTTTGTCACGTTCGTAGTTAATTAACTTAATGGATTTTAGTTATCAATCAATCACTCCAATTATTCATTTAAATAATAGAAAGATAGTAATTACTAGTCCTTTTAGTGTTCGTGGGAATGATATCTTTGCTCACCGTAGGTATACTATTAATTGATAGGTGCTCTTGCCTTTGTTAAATATTTAGTTGGTTTTATGGACATCAAGTTTTTGGAGTCGTTCCTAGGGACTAAAGTATGAGGAAAATTTTATTTATATTAATTTAGCCATTTTATATTAATTTTAATATTTTTTAATTTAACTTTTACATTATAATTTTTTGTTTCTTTGATTCTGACAGGTTCTTTTGGTTTATGACTAGAGGAAACCCGTTGGAACCGTTAGTGTTTAATAGTGAAATTGAAAAGTCTACTCGCAGAAATTGTAGAGAGGTTAGAGAAGTAAATCAAGTTCAACCGATTTTAATAGATGGTCAAGAGGAAAAGGATATTACTGTGGAGATAGATGACAATCAAAATAATCAACAGCCTCCTACACCTCCTGCTCCTCGTACTATGTTTGATTATGCTAAGCCTACTCTGATTGGGGTTGAATCGAGTATCGTTAGACTAACTATTGCTGTAAATAATTTTGAGCTCAAGCTGAACACAATTCAAATGGTACAACAATATGTTCAATTTGATGGGCTAGAAGATAAAGATCCGAATGCTCATTTGGCTAACTTTCTAAAGAATTGTGACACATTAAAGATTAATGGCATTTTTTATGATGCCATACGCTTATGGTTGTTCCCATTCTCTTTAAGGAGCAAGAAAATATAGTGGTTGAATTCACTTCACGAGGTTCTATCATGACATGGGATTAGATGACTAAATAGTTTCTGTTGAAGTACTTCCCATAAGCTAAAACAAGTAAGTTGAGAAAAGACATCTCTTCTATTTCTCAAATTGATTTGGAGACATTATATGATGTATGAGAGAGATTTAATGATCTTTTGACAAGGTGCCCTCATCAAGGGTTACTGACCACCTCTGGACGTACTAATGTCCAGAGTGTGAATATTGCACTAAAATATATAATTATAAGTCGATATCCATAAGTATACGGGTCTAGTTATAATATAGTTTTACAACAGAATGGGTGGGTACTCCGAAAATCGTACCAAGAGAGGCGAGCGCTAGATCAATTCTAACCTAAACATTGAAAGGTCTAATTAGTACTTTCCATTTAGTTATAGTACAAAAATATAAAAAGATATAAAAAGATAAGATTCAGGAGATTAAAAAGGAAGAATAAATCAAATATGATTATGGGTGATTAGCTCACTTCGGTAATCTCCACCAACTATCGTCTGGGGTTCCTCGTCAATCAACTAGTCATTACCCTAGCAGGATCTTCCAATCTTCCACTAACATAATGAGTTAGCAAGAACTACTTATCTCCTAACCTCACGGTCCAGACTAGTTTAGGAGTAAGGTGTTCACAGATGAGCACCAATTTTGGGTTAATTCCCACCTTGATGACTTTCCGAGGTTGTCAAGCCTAGGGTTTGTTTCACTTTCTCCCTTTCCCAAACAGTTGATCCGTTGAGTAACCCTACAAAATAGTTAACAAATCATACCTCCACTCGCTAATCCCTCATAGAAGGATTAGTTCCTCATGGCATTCATAAATAATATATAATCGATGTAAAGAGAAAGCAGTCTAATTAAATCGATAAGATAGAGCAAATGGATGAGCCTGATTGTATTGATATTAAGCGTAAATCCACAAAGTTGAATGGTTCCACAATCTAGATCTCTTGAAAGAAAACAACGAACAAATAAACTAAACTCTAGAAACCTAAGAAAGACAAATCTAAATCTAAAGAAAGAAACTAGGTTAATGAAATGTGTCTTTAACATATGCCAAAAGGAGCCTATTTATAGCCTTTAGGTGGTCGTTGTCCTTAACCGTAGGTCATCTAACGTTCTCGAGCTTTAAGTTCAATTATGCAGACTAAAATGCCCTTATTTTGTGTTTAATTTCTGTCCCATAGTCGATGTCGCGACACACTAGGACCTGTGTCACGACATAGCAACCAGTATGCTCCTCTATAGCCATCTGCAGGAGTATGTCATGACATCAAAGGAAGACTTGATTTTTCTTCATTTTGTTCCCTTTGTTGTGACATCAGACATATCATGTTGCGACATAACATCTAGTATCAACCTAAAATGCCTTATAATGGTCTCCTGGACACTTACAAAGTACATTAGCTCTCCCTTAGGCCTCATTTGGCCCTTAAAGTCAATAAAAGACTCAATTTGCACATTTTATTGAATGTAAGTAAAACTAAAGAAACTTAACTAAAATGTAATGAAAACGCTTGTATTTAGGCTTCTTAAGTGTGAAAACTAGTTTAATCTACTACACTGAATTACGGAGATCAAAATTCCCCACACTTAAGTCATTGCTTGTCCTCAAGCAACATAAAGAAAAATGGAAAATAAACATGACAACCCTTGATCAAATATGTTACAAATATTGACTTCAGAGTATATGACTTAGGCATTTCATGCTTACTAACAACTTGAACATGATGAATAGTTAACTTACCACCTTTGAATTCAAACATCTAAGTTCAGTATGTTACAAAATATACAAGTATTAATAGTCTCATCTATAGAAATCCATTAACAAATCATACAAGTACTTTGATTATCTAAGCAGAATACAAATAGTCATTTATGCGCATATCTAATATGATGTCCATTCATGTATAAGGATATTTAGGTCACAAGACTTTTTGGCTTGTAATGTTCTGAAGCTTAGGATAAGTAATCAATTAAAAATAGTAAGCATAAAAAAGGGTTTCAAACACGAAAATAGTTTGGCACATTATATTGATCCCTATTTCTTCCCCCTTAATGACCCTTTCTCACTCACCGCCTTATTTCTACTTCTTTCACCTTTCTCATCTTTCCACATAAGAAATCATAGCATAACATAGTAACTATGACTAGCTTAAGAGTTTTTTGTGCACTAATGAATGAGTTTTTTTTCTATTATTGTGCACTTTAAGGTTAACAAATAATTCTCATATCACATTAATCTTCACTATTTCACTTTATTTTTACAAACTCTGCCATGATTTATCTACTAAACCTTCAATACGTATGCCCAAACATCTATAATCATGTAGTGCAGGACCAAAGAACAAGGGTAAATACAAATTGATGTGTTTAGGCTCAAGCTTGTAATGTGGTTCATCAAGAAGTGACAGCAGGCTCAAAAATTGGTACTAAAGGTGAAATATAATTAGGCAGGTTTTTGGTTCTGGATGTGTTCCAAACAATTTCTTAGGTCATCCCTAAATATCTCAACATGCACAAATTTAATCAACCAAACAAATACAAATTCAACTATTTATCATTCGTACTAGCATGCTCATTCCCTTGTATTTTCTATATCACTGGGTACAGTTGATTCCTTACTACCTATTTATAGTGTGAAATATAGAACTTAGTAGTCTAATGGTCAAAATTTTAAAATCACCTTTCCTTATGCAAACTTTATTCATAAACACAGAAAACTATGTAAATTCTGCTCACCAATCACTTATATTTCTACAAGCCCAAGCACATGAAAGACAACAAAAATCAAAGAAAATGTAAAAATTTGAAGCAAGTTGACACATTTTCATCAATGTGTAGCCCATAAATAGATAAGGAAGGAGTTACCCGATTGATTATGGTCACTCTGATTACTAATGGTAGGTGCTTCCTTCTTTGATCGTGTTAGCTTGAATTGCTTGTCCCTTTAGTGTTAGGTTCTTATAGAGAAAATTTAACAAAGTGCAACAAAACAAAAATTTCTTTTTTATTCCTACTTCAACAAAGTCTAAATTAAAATCATCCAAATATTAATACAAGTAATTTAAAAACGAGAAAAAGAAATGTTCAATCCTCCTCCGAATCATCAAGGGGATGAGAATGTCTCTTCTCCATAGGGGCTTTGCCCTTTTCTTTGACATATATTTTGTGGGAGCTCCCACCCATTGAAGGCACATGGTGTGTTGGGCTTCGTATGGCAGGCACTTTTGGTGTAGAAAATTGCGGCTGAAATGCCGCTTCATACTCGTCCTCTGTTCCAGGGTATCCCTGAACATAACCTATCTCTTTAAGATTAACCCCTTTATCCAGATGAGTCAAAGTCAGCTTGAACATATATGGGTGATAAATTGGAGTGCGTAAACTGTCCATCCTTGTGAATTCTTGAATTATTGGTCCTTTTTTCTGCATCCATCGAATCATTCCGTCAAGTTTTGCATCTATGTCTTCGTGAGCTCTCTTTCTAACCTTTAGGTGATCTTTCTATTTGAGTGATGCTGGTATGTCCATTTTTATCTTCCTTTTATTCCATTCAGTTATTTTCTTTCGCTGAAGGTCGACATATTGGGTATATAATGTATCTCCGACGATACTCCTCATTGGTTTTATAAATTGATTGTTTTCGCTCATTAGCACCCCAGCTTGGCGGCATAGAGCTGTTACAATTTGAAGGAAGAAGAGTCTAGCTTTTTGGCTCTGTACACACCATTTTATTTCTCAAAAGATCGAGTGCCTTACATAGATTTGTTTTCACTGTAGGATACCATATAACAAGACATCTCGAAACACGTTAACATTAGAAACATTCATTGTGGGTGCAATTCTAGTGCCAATGAATTACATCCATATTTTAGCAACAGGAAACATAATAGCTTGATTAAAATTCGTGGGAAGCTAGTGTCTAGCCTGTGGTTTCAACTACCCTTACCTTGTGTTAAATATTTTATAACATGTTTCATGTCAATGTTTTGAAATCCTATTAGATTCGCATTATTAATAAAATATTTTTCATAAAATGGGATGTTATAAAATTCACAAATATCATTAGGAGAAATTGCAACGTCTTCTCCACGCACTTTAGCATTAGTTATTTCGTGGAAGTAACACAAAACTGCTCCAATTGAGGATAAAAGACCAAAGTCTAGATTTCTTTGTAGTGGATCATTGAGGGTTCAAACCCTCATAGCTGAACTAGTGGTCTCCATTGTGACTCTAAAAAATATTTCTTCATATTGGTATTATGCAATCGAATAGCATAAAAAACAAGTGGGGTTTCCGGAATAAGAGTTCTTTTGTTCTTATACGAGGGCACCTTTCTAGATTCTATTAGCAAAATAATAAAGATATTCGATAGAACAGCAAGAGAAGGTTGAGAATACTTAAACATTAACTTTTGTTGAACTCGTTTGTGTTTCCTCTTGGTGTTTTTTATGTTGATTTCCTCCAATGTAGTTTCTCAAATTTGGAATGAGGGATTAGGAACTTAGGTTTTTGAGGAGAAGATGGGTTTTTGAGGGTAAGGGTTTTGAGAGGTTTTAGAGGAGTAAATGTTTATAATAAAGTTAGATTAAGTTAGAAGGGTATTTTTATGTTTAAAAGGTGTTTCTAGGGTTAAAAATTGGGTAAAATAAGGATTATTTTGTTGGGTTACACAATCAGGTCGCGTCAACCCTGTAAAAAATTGTAGGAATGTCGTGACACAGGGGTTCTGTGTCACAACATTCCTGATAGACTACCTATGTCACGACATCTGGGTTCGATGTCGCGACACACCTTGTAGCTTTAGAATTCAGAGTAACTATCTTCAATATCGCGACACAGGTTAGTGATGTCACGAAATTGGGTCGATTTTTGAACTTCTTTGTTATTGCCCTTGCTGTTGCGACATAGAATTATCTTTGTGATGATAGTGACATTATTTTTTGAATTTTTGATCACTGAAATTTTTAAAGTGCTTGTTAAACCTATCTTTGACCTATATTAATAACTAGGTTTGCGGGATATACCATAAGTACAATTAGTAATATTCAAATAAGAAGAAAGTGTTAGGTCTTGTTGTCGGACTCATCCGTCAGCTCAATCAATATGCACCGATGGGCTCCCTGTAATTTGTTTATATCTATATTATGCCAACACCCATTGTAACGCGGTTTGTTCAAGTGTACACATTTGTTCAAGTAATAAGTAAGTAAAATGAGTTATCGTCTCCATAGGGACTGTATAAGCTTAACTGATTAATTGGAAAATTATAATTAACAATTTGATGTAAAAACTCAATAATTTGGATGGTGATTATTAAACTAAGTAAAATTAATTAGATGCAAAGATTGATCCCTATGGAATTTACCTAAATGTATGAATGAATGGTTTTAGCAACAACAAAAATTAACATTAAATAGGCTAGGATAATTAAATTAATCAATTCAATTTACTTTATCATGGTTAACAATGTTTGGAAATACTTCCACGGTAACTCATTCTTTCATGAGGTTGGAAACCAAATTAAGTCTTTTCGAAGTCTTTTACTAAGTTAAATATGCATTTTACTAATCATATTAACTAAAGATTTCTTAGTATTTATGTAGAGTCATAGGAACATTTACGTTTGCAACAGTTTAATTACACAAATCTAAAATCTATGCAAGATAATAGAGATAACTAAAGATATTATGAACCTCAACTTAGTCAGGTTTAAGGATCTAAATTAAGCACTTTACTTTTCAATTATGTGTCTACTAGTCGTCGTCTGGTTAGGATTGCTCAGCTAATTTGAGTGCACCTAATCACGTATGAGTGAAATGCATCATGATATTAATTGAAAACATGATTGACTGAGGCCTAACCATGTTAAACATGAATAAAATAAATCTTATTGAATTAACATAATCATCCTAGAAAATAAGATTTAAAATATCATCGTTGATGTCAAAAAAAAAATAAACTCAAAGCAAAATGATTAAAATAAATAACAAGAGGCAAGAGTAAACTCTATTTAGTGCAATAGCCTTTTAAATTTATTCTGACTAATTCACTTCAGTAGCCTTTCAAGGCCTCCATTTTGCTCAATGCTTCTTTTCTAAGGAGTTCCTAATTTGGCCGACAAAAGAATGCTTTTGACAAAGCTTTTATGGTAAAGGATGAAAAGGAGATGGGCGTTTATGCAATGGAAGGAAAAGGGAAATGGAATATATAGAAAATGCTAATGAGAAAAGAGAAATGAGTGGTTAGAGATGAGGGATTAAGGAATTGATGCATGCTATTTATAAGTGAAGGTAAGGGTTAGAGTTTGCTAAAAATAAAATTCAAATTCCTTTCTTTTCTCTCACATATGGTTGATCGCAATTCATGGAAAAGGGGATGACTTAGTCTCCTCATTTTAAATTCAAACCAAGGCTATTAATAGTCATAGGGTGGACAGTTTCAACAGCAAAGTTGTTGGGTTGATTTCTGATTATTTTCCAACTATAAGGACCTTCAATTAAATACCCGAATCTTGCTTTTGGGTAGCCATCTACTTGTGCTGAAACTTAGCTTTAATTCCCCCTTGTTGGATGGTTTCTCGTTCTAATAATTTAGCAAACATATCTATCTTTTAGCACATCTTTTACTAGGTCAAATTATCAACCCCATGACCCAAGTTGCATTGCCTTGCCATCCACATGAAATTTGTTCATGTCCATGTTTCATTCATATTAATCACATATTCAATAGTCCTCCTACATAGTGAAATTTAGCATATTAATAAATTAACATGAAATAATATAAAATATGTTCAAAAAATAATGTAATTAAGCACAGGTTCACATACTTTATAAATTCATGCCCAATATTACTAATTAAGTAAAATTCACTTATTTTAATAACAATTACTCAAGATAAAGATATTTATTAAGTAAAAAGGTGGTAAAAATATGTAGAAAACCCTATATTATTTCAAGTTTACACACCCCCAAACTTAAACCATTGCTCATCCCGAGTAATGTTCATACACAACACAACTTATGCTAAGCAATTTTGCAAAATGATAAAGTAGCATCAATCTTCGCACATAATTATGCATCAACAAAATCATGCTCAAAAATACTTTTTATTGATAAGTAGCTAGATGGAAAATATTATTTCCAACTTTATACTGAGTATATCATAATGTCAACATGAATCATAGTTTGCATGCATTTTCAAAGTCATACATAACATTCACCAATCAATATGATTTCTTTATCAACTAATCCCAAGGTTTAATTAGTGGTCTTCATAATTTGAGCTTGAAAGGGTTAATTTTATAAGGTTGGCTTGAAATGCTCAAACAATCCAAATAAAGTGTGCATATATCATATTAGATTCTTATACCTCCTAGGATTTTGCCTCAAGAAAGTTACTAAGTCAATTCTAAAGACTTAAACCTTCATACATGTCCATTTCTAAAGAAATCAAATTTTCATCGCAAATACTACATAAGACTAAAGATCATACAAGCATTCCATCACTCAAAATAACATACGAATATGTTAGATAAATCATAAATCATGCTTGCATTTGAGCATACTTATGAACAAAAATTCTTTCTGAACATTCATTTATTTCAGCATACTTAAGTAAAAAGATTGAAACATACTTTAAAATTCATGCAAAATGCCTTATTCAAATTTCATGTGAAATGCCTTACCCCCTTTTAAAAAGAAACAATGTCCTCATTGTGAAAACAAAGTTATGAATGAAAACTGAATACCAGGTAGAGTTGCAAGAAAAGAGAGGTGAGTCATAAAAACTACTTAAGTACCAAGTCTTTCTCTAGAATCTAATCCTAGGCATGTTCATTCCCATTACTAGATCACTTTATTTTCATTTTATTTAAGAGGAATTGAGCTTATATTATTCATGCTTGCTATTTTATTATGTGAAAGTAAAATTCTAACTAAGAAATAAAAAAAACCTAAAAAGAAATAAAACTAAATACAACAAATTCCTTCATTTTATTTATTTGGCTTATCCACCTCACCTTCCTCCTTTGATGTTTCATCCTCACTTGCATTTTTATCTTCCTTCCATGACTCGAAGGTGAAATCTAGAAACTCTGGAACAAAATTGTGAGAGATATTTTTCAAACTATTTCTTCCAAAATCATCTCTAACTTTTGCACATCTCTAATAAGCCTGCTTTTGGTTATGCATAAATTTCATAATATCCATCATAATTGACAATTCTAATTTCTTCAAAGTATTTTAAGAAGTGGGCCTAGGAATAGCCAACTCAGGATCAATACTTGGTTCAACTGGCTCATCAGCATTTAGCTCATCTTTTGGTTCAGAGACTTATGGTTCCTTTATCAGTTTAGGATTATTCGGTTCTTCCTCAAATTCTACTTCTTTTGTCTCAATAATTGAGTTAGCTTCCGTTTCAGAATTGTTCAATAACTTATAGTTTTTGGTTCTATTGGTTCACTCAGTTTTGTTGGGTTTAGCTCATGGACATTCTCCACTAACCTTTCAAGATCATGGGTTGTGATGCTATCTTAAACATACGAGCCCTTCAGGTTTGCATTTTTTTTAGCATGGGCCCTTAAGTAAAGTGAAGTTAAAAATGATGGAAAATAAGCACTTCCGATCTTCTTTCTAGGACAATCATGGATCTCCTTAAGAATAATCTTCCTTCTCCTAAAGAATAATCTTCCTAACACTGATAGACCTTTCTATCATAATTCTATCAAGATGGTAGAACTGTGTGAGATAGGCATGAAACTATATTAAAGAAAGTAAAATCATACCATATCTAACGGGTTTAAATATTCCCTTGATAAGAATTACTACCATACTTTCTTATAATCTATGGGGATCCCAGATTTGTCACAACATTAAACACTTGTTGAAGAAAATCCCAATTTATGTTTGTCATGGCAAAATATTCATCTTTTTAATATCAGGTAGGTTAAGCAAATCATTAATGGGCTTAGAAGTTAAGGATATCTTCTTCTTGTGAACAAGAATTTCAGTAGCTTTGGCTTAGCCAAAGTGGCATAGAAATCTTGAACTAACTCCTCATCAAGTAATGATCGTGCATCACAAAAATAATTCCAATTGAGGGCATCAATTGTCTTTCGAATTGGCGAAGGCACAACCATCTTATCATTACTTTCCAAGTTGAAACCTTTTTCTGGCATCATAGGTTGATTCTTGAAGATTGAATCAAACCTTTCTTTTACCTCCACATCCTGAATCACAATGGGATTTTCGGCAGAGGTCTTAGAATATCTAGTTCTTTTCGAGAAATGGTGGTTTTCCCAAAAATAGATAAAATTTTAGCAAAAGGAAGGGAGAAGAATTGAAAATGGATGAAGAAAGGGATTTGTGGTGGTGATCGGCTTGTAGAGGCGGTAGGCATGCGATAGTGTAATAGCCCGATTTTGGGCCTAGTCAGAATAGTGGTTTCGGGACCAGTAATTCGACGAGAAAAAAATTAATATTCTTATATTTTTATGATCTACAGATGTACGAAATGATTTTGTGAAAATTTCGTTCAAAAATTTTGACGTTTGGGCACTCAATTTAGTCGAAAGGATTAAATTGTAAAAAAGGTGCAAAACTTGAGTTCTAGAAGCTAGAGGTGTCTAATTGCTATGAAATTTTAAATTGGAGGTCCTTAAAAGGTAATTAGACCATTTTTTAATTTTTTGGACAAAAATAGACATGAAATAGGTGAAATAGAATATTTTTAAGTTAAGGGCATTTTAGTAATTTGGTGATTAAATGAATTAAAAAGCCAAATTAAAAGCCAAATTTGCACATCTTCAACCCCTTGGCCAAATTTCACATGAAGAAGACATAGCTGGGGTTTTTCAAGCTTTCAAGCTCGATTTTAAGTCTGTTTTAGCCCCGTTTTTAATGTTCTTTACATTTTTGAGATCCTTGTAGCTCGGTTTAGCTATTTCTACCATTATTTTGAGCTAGGGTTTATGTTTAAAAATTTACCCATGGATGACTTGCATGTTTTTTGATGTTTTATGGTAGAATATGAAAGTTTAAAGTGTAAAAAACAACTTTTACTAAGTGAGTTTTTAGTGAAATTGCATAAAAGGACTTATTTGTAAAAGTTGTAAAATATGTGTAAAAAAATGTGATTTAGTGAAAATTGTGGGATGCTATAAGACGGAATATGCTATAATGAGAAAAATGAGTAGTTTTCATTTTACGAGCCTAAGGGCAAAATTATAAATATGTGAAAAGTTAGGGGTAAAAATGTAATTTTTGCCATAAGGTGCTTTTGGGGCTGAATTGAAATTGTGTGTATTAAATGAGATAAATGTGTTATTATAGATCAAGAAACACGAGGAATTGACCTTAACCGGGGAAAAGGCAACGTTGTGGACTAAGACGTAAACATTTGATATTTTGGACCGAGGTAAGTTTGTATGTAAATAATGCATCGTTTTTACTTATGCTTTCATATTTTGATATATTTTGTGAAATGTGGCTGAATATTTGATGTATTTGACAAAATATCAACTAGTAAGAAATTTCTCGGTTGAACCTTAAGAATAGAATAGGATACAAGTGACATGTCATTAGGAACCTATGTGAAAATCATGTGAAATTGTGACTAAGTGAATCCGGGTGCTGGTCTTATAAGTTCTACCAGTGACTGGGTAATCCAACATGTGTTGCGGATACCTATTAGCTTGTGTGAGCAGACCCGCGAATGTAAATAGCTCGAGAACGAGCTTATGTGTGATAAGTGATGTGAAGTAGCTTTAGGTACAAATGTGGCATTATGTGCAATATGTAACACCCCTAACCCGTATCCGTCGCCGAATTAAGGTTACGAGGCATTACCGAACAAAACACAACCAACTCAAAAACAATACATATATATACTATATATATTATTGTTATATAATAAAATTAGTCTAATATAAAACAAAATGCAAAATATTAAACTTCTCTTCTAACCATTTTTAATAAACAAAGACATTAAAATCTAACTAATAGAGACATTACAAACTAGCAAATCCATAAGGAAATAAACCATTTTAGTATGGTTATTATAATCATATACAATACAACAAAGTACAATCTTCAAAACATTTATCTAGTCTATACATGCCATAGTTAGAATTTAAATGTTTTAAATACCGAGATAATAGATAGGGTGATGAACTTGTCGACAATCCCGAGCTTGAAGCTTGATCTTTAAGTCTATAAAATAGAAAGACATAAGTAAAAAAGTAAGCTTTTATAGCTTAGTATGTCTATAGCATAACAACAAATATATTTATAAAAATTATAAAATTTCTGGTACATTTAATGAATTCACAAACATTGTATATATTAACAAATACTTATAGATAAATGCATACATATTTATCAACAATTAAAACCTAGTGTATATACACTTTAACGTAAATAGCCGATTGCATATATATACATATGTTTAACACATTTTATAACCAAATGTGTATACATCTTTATTACTGTGATACACCGAATGCACATATGTGCTTATCATAGGTATATAATTGATCATACACATATATACCAATCACATTTTATATTCGTTTGTATATATATACACATATTCTTCATATACATATAAATGATAACATTATATATATATATATATATATATATATATATATCTCAAATGCATACATAAATAATTATCAAACACATAGGCTTAACATATATATATATTTAACAACCACATATCACCATATGCATTTATAAATTCAACAATTGCATAAACCTAATGTACATATGCCTTTATTAGTTGTATATACCGAATGCATTCAATTATATTTAACCAATGAAAAACCGAATATAGGTGTATACTCACCGAGCATGTAAAAAAAATCGAATGTTTATGTATTCATCGATTTCATATAATCAAAATCATAGATATATCAATTGCATATTCTCACATAATTCAAACAGATTCACTAAGCACTTAGCTCGCTAGGTTTTAAAACCGATTCGCATTAATCGCCTTTAGCCTGCTAGACCTATAGTCTGAAATGTATCACCGGCATTAAGCCTGCTAGACGTAAAGTCTGAATTATTTCACCGGTATCAAGCCTACTAGACGAAGTTCAGATTACATTCGATCACTTTATAATGATCTAAACTAATAATTTCATATCTTCACTTCCATTCAAGAACTTTTACATGAATATACATACATAATCGAAACTTTCACATACATATATAAATTTCATACTTAAATTCATTACAAAAACATATGCGCATAATCTTGCATAATCAAACCTCATATATAAATGTTATACGTGCCTTTGATTTATACCAAGAATTTATACATATACAACATTTGTACTTTAACTGAACTCAAAACTTATATATATACATATATATATTCGAGTATTATACATACATATATATATACATATCTTTGACTAAATTCAAGACTTGTTCATGTATTCACATATATATATTTGATCTATCGTATGTATATATATATTTATATAACTTTCCTACCTAATTTCAAGAAAAGAAATTCACATATATATATTCATGCTTATTCGAACATCACCTATTCTTGATTACGTTTCATATCTTCATTTCAAACCATGAATTTATACAAGATCATACTTGTATATTCGAACATGTTATATATATATCCACACTTCAAAATTTATTCAACTAATATACTTTAAATTATAGTTCAACATAAAATACAATTAGTATTAACTTAATAACTTTTAGTTGCTAATAGACTTACCTCTGACGGTGAAAAGTCGAAACCGGATGATTAATCGACAACTTTAGTTTTTCCCCGATCCAACTCTGATTTCTTCGGTTCTCGATCTAATTATATTCAAAATAAGCTAGTTTAAATATAATTACATTCAATTTAATCCAAGAAAAAACACATAAATGGGTAAATTACCATTTTTCCCTAACATTTACACTTTTTACA
>NW_026291385.1:5000-42500 GCF_025698545.1 Gossypium raimondii
AGGTTGAAAGAGATAAATTGAACAAGTATGGTCGCCCCCTATTAGGATGTACTATTAAACCTAAATTGGGGTTATCCGCTAAGAACTACGGTAGAGCAGTTTATGAATGTCTACGTGGCGGGCTTGATTTTACCAAAGATGATGAGAATGTGAACTCCCAACCATTTATGCGCTGGAGAGACCGTTTCTTATTTTGTGCCGAAGCAATTTATAAATCACAGGCTGAAACAGGTGAAATCAAAGGGCATTACTTGAATGCTACTGCAGGTACATGTGAAGAAATGATCAAAAGGGCCGTGTGTGCTAGAGAATTGGGAGTTCCTATCGTAATGCACGACTACTTAACAGGTGGGTTCACTGCAAATACTAGCTTGGCTCGTTATTGCCGAGATAATGGTCTACTTCTTCACATCCATCGCGCAATGCACGCAGTTATTGATAGACAGAAGAATCATGGTATGCACTTTCGTGTACTAGCTAAAGCTTTACGTATGTCTGGTGGAGATCATATTCACGCTGGTACAGTAGTAGGTAAACTTGAAGGAGAAAGGGACATAACTTTGGGCTTTGTTGATTTACTACGTGATGATTTTATTGAAAAAGATCGAAGCCGTGGTATTTATTTCACTCAAGATTGGGTTTCTATGCCAGGTGTTCTGCCCGTAGCTTCGGGGGGTATTCACGTTTGGCATATGCCTGCTTTGACCGAGATCTTTGGAGATGATTCCGTACTACAATTCGGTGGAGGAACTTTAGGACACCCTTGGGGAAATGCACCGGGTGCCGTAGCTAATCGAGTAGCTTTAGAAGCATGTGTACAAGCTCGTAATGAGGGACGTGACCTTGCCCGCGAGGGTAATGAAATTATCCGCGAGGCTAGCAAATGGAGTCCTGAACTAGCTGCTGCTTGTGAAGTATGGAAGGCGATCAAATTTGAATTCGACGCAGTGGATAAATTAGATAAACCAGCTTGATAAATCAAATTTGAATTCGAAGCAATGGATACTTTGTAATCCAGTAATTACTGTCGGTTTGTTGAATTGCAATTAAACTCGGCCCAATCTTTTACTAAAAGGATTGAGCCGATTCTATTGTCTATATTTTTGATAGATATATTTTTATCTAGATATACAAGATTTTAAATACAAAATAAAAGACTAAACACAACTCAAATTTTCTCCTGGGTCCATAATTAATCCTATGTATGGATCCTTAGGATTGGTGTATTCTTTTCATCCTATATACCACGGTTTCGGATCATGGATCGAGCCAAGCATCACAACTTCTTCTACCCATCCTGTATGTTGTCCTTTTGGCTCCGTGTTGGAATAGAAACTTATTGTATTGTATTAGTAGACGAGATTTTACGAAAAAGGTTCTTGATAGGAGAAAAATTTCTTTTTTCCATTTTTTCAGTGCGGATTTTACACAACATGGGGAAATCACTATTTCTAATTGAAAATTGATATTTCTAATTCAAAAGAAAAAAGAGCTCTATCATATATAATGAACTGCTACTCCAGGTTCTCACAAAGGGAATCGTTTCTTTCAATATTCACTCATTGTTCGTTAATAACCCTAGTGATTGTATCTAGTATGCGTATTCTGATAGGAAATAAAATATTCAATTGATTTTTCATCGAATGACTATTCATCTACTGTACTTTCATGGAAATAGAGGCAAGAAAGCTCTATGGAAAAATCATGGTTCAATTTGATCTTGTCTAAGGGAGAATTAGAATACAGATGTGGGCTAAGTAAATCAATGGATAGCCACCTTGGTCCTGTTGAAAATACTACTGTAAACGAAGACCCGACTAGAAATGATACGGATAAAAACATTCATGATTGTAGTGACAGCTCTAGTTATTACAGTAAGGTTGATCATTTAGTTGACGTCAAAGACATTCGGAATTTCATTTCTGATGACACCTTTTTAATTAGGGATAGTAATCAGGACCGTTATTCCATATATTTTGATAGTGAAAATCAAATTTTGAGCTTAACAATGATCATTCTTTTTGAGTGAACTAGAAAGTTTTTTATAGTTATCATAATTCTAGTTATATGAATAATGGATCGAAAAATGATGAGTCCCACTATCATTTTAACTTGGATGATAATGATACTAACTATGGTTGGAATAATCACATTAATAGTTGTATTGACTCTTATCTTCGTTCTCAAATCTGTATTGATAGTTCCATTTTAAGTGGTAGTGACAATTCCAATGATAATTATATTTATAATTACATTTGCGGCGAAGGTGGAAATAGTAGTGAAGGCAAGAATTTCGATATAATAACTCGTGAAAATGGTAATGATTTAACTCTAAAAGAAAGTTCTAATGATCTCGATCTATACAAGGATTTGTGGGTTCAATGCGAATGCGAAAATTGTTATGGAGTAAATTATAAGAAATCGCTTAATTCAAAATGAATATTTGTGAACAATGTGGATATCATTTGAAAATGAGGAGTTCAGATAGAATCGAACTTTCGATTGATCCAGGCACTTGGGGTCCTATGGATGAAGACATGATCTCTCTGGATCCCATTGAATTTCAGTCTGAAGAAGAGCTTTATAAAGATCGTATTGACTTTTATCAAAGAAAGACAGGATTAACTGAGGCTATTCAAACAGGCACGGGTCAACTAAACGGTATTCCTATAGCAATCGGGGTTATGGATTTTCAGTTTATGGGGGGGAGTATGGGATCCGTAGTAGGCGAGAAAATCACCCGTTTGATCGAATATGCTACCAATAATTTTTTACCTCTTATTCTAGTGTGTGCTTCCGGAGGAGCACGCATGCAAGAAGGAAGTTTGAGCTTGATGCAAATGGCTAAAATATCTTCCGCTTTATATGATTATCAATCAAATAAAAAGTTATTTTATGTATCAATTCTTACATCTCCTACTACTGGTGGAGTGACCGCGAGTTTTGGTATGTTGGGGGATATCATTATTGCTGAACCCAATGCCTATATTGCATTTGCGGGTAAAAGAGTAATTGAGCAAACATTGAATAAAACAATACCGGAAGGTTCACAGGCGGCTGAATATTTATTCCATAAGGGTTTATTCGATCCAATCGTACCACGTAATCCTTTAAAAGGTGTTCTGAGTGAGTTAGTTCAGCTCCACGGTTTTTTTCCGTTGAATCAAAATTCAATCAAGTAGAGTCTTAAGTGAAATTTTTTGATTTGTAGTGAAAAGGTAGTTAGTTAGTTTATCAGAATCAAAGTCAAAGCCCATTACGCGGGCTTTGACTTTGTGACAAAAAAAGGAATTGTCGAAAACAAATTATGTGGATAATTATTATTATCATTATCCGATATTACTAATGAGTAAACCTCTAGCAACAAGATAAAAGCGAATTTTTCCTTCTGTGAAATGAAATTGAATTTGGAGAGACAAATAAAACGAATTTGATCTTCCTCTATTGCGTATGTATATATAATTTAAATAGAGAAAAATAGAATAGAAATATAGAGTTTTGCATCTTTCTATATCTCCCGAAAATTCTATTTTACTAATAATCCCTGTTCTTGGATCGGATTCTAACGAATCGAATCTTTCGACAATTTGTAATAAACTCTTTCTTTAGTAAATTCAAAATTCAAATTAGAAGACAAGAACAATAGAATAATAAGAAAAGTAAGAATAAAGTAAGATAATAAAGAAAGTGGATTATCTTATCATATACACCTATTTTATTTGATTTAAAAAGATGGGCAAGTCCTTTTATTTAATTCTACATTCCTTGCACTTATTAGATATCTATTAGATATATAGACTCGCTTAGATATACTTAGTATTTAGATATAATTAGTATAATATACCAATTATAATATAATCGTTATAAGATATATTTCTAACTAAACAATATAACAATAACAGGTACAAATATTAAATTGAGGTACCCATTTTATGACAACTTTCAGCAGTTTTCCCTCTATTTTTGTGCCTTTAGTAGGCCTAGTATTTCCGGCAATTGCAATGGCTTCTTTATCTTTGTATGTTCAAAAAACTAAGATTTTTTAGATTCGATGGGGCCAAGACCAAATCTTATCTATTTTTTTTTCAAGACTTAGATGTCATGGATACCTATTTAGTAGAATATTGTAGAACATCCGGCTTACCCGAACCGAACATAAATGAAAAAGCCCCTCTTATGCATACGTAAACATGGTATAGGGTTAAATGAATTATAGCAAGTGGATCGGTACCGAACGGATGTATGAAATTAAAGTCTATATATCTAGTAGATCCGTATAGGCGATCATATAAAGGGGATGATTTTAGATCGAAGCAATTTGATGAATTCCTTCTAAAAGTTCATATCAAAATAGTCCTAGTTGATGAGAGTTACTTCGGAAACAAAAAAAGTAAAGTCGAATTTTTTTGGTTATTCTCTCAATTCGAATAAAATGCAACTGGATCTAGTATGTATGAGTTGGCGATCAGAATCTATATGGATAGAATTTATAGTGGGATCTCGAAAAACAAGCAATTTCTGCTGGGCCTTTATCCTTTTTTTTGGTTCATTAGGGTTTTATTAGTTGGAACTTCTAGTTATCTTGGTAGGAATTTGATATCTTTATTTCCGTCTCAGCAAATAGTTTTTTTTCCACAAGGAATCGTGATGTCTTTCTATGGGATCGCAGGCCTCTTTATTAGTTCCTATTTGTGGTGCACAATTTTTGGAATGTAGGCAGTGGTTATGATCGATTCGATAGAAAGGAGGGAATAGTATGTATTTTTCGTTGGGGTTTTCCTGGAAAAAATCGTCGCATCTTTCTACGATTCCTTATGAAAGATATTCAGTCCATCAGAATAGAAGTTAAAGAGGGTATTTATGCTCGTCGTGTCCTTTATATGGAAATCAGAGGCCAGGGGGCCGTTCCCTTGACTCGTACTGATGAGAATTTGACTCCCCGCGAAATTGAACAAAAGCTGCTGAATTGGCCTATTTTTTGCGTGTACCGATTGAAGTCTTTTGAAATGAATTGCAGAATAAAAGCTTTCTCGCCGGGAGGAAAAAGCTCAATCCAAGAATCCTCTTTTTTCTATAGCAGAACTAAACTGAAGTTTCTTCAGAATGCCCATTCAAACCAAAGCGGACGTATACGGAAGAGTCATAACATAAAAAAACAGTTTTTTTTGTCCACAAAAATAGTTTTTTATGCGTCTGTAAATGTAAAACCGCTCAACTTAATTCAGTAACAAAATAAGCAAGAAATCGAAATACTGGATTCATCTCATATATCAAAGTATTTCGAAATAAAGACTTTCGCTTTTTATTTGCAATATTTGGAGTTGATACGTGAGATACAGATAGATCATATCTTGTAAATTTTCTCTACTTTTCTTTTCTCAATCGGCCCTCCTTTTATCCTTTCTTTTGTGCTCCTTAAGAACTAAAGAACTAAACAAGTGGATTTCTTTCTTATAACATAATGATAAACGTAATGATACCTTTTCTGTCTTTTTTTGTCACTCATTTTTGATCAGCATAATATTTTTCCTAATTTTTTTTTTCAATTATTGCTGGACTCTAGACTCTATATAGTTTAGATAACCCGCGAAAATTTTCGACATATTTGATTGCGATCTTGATATAGACAGGGCGCTCCTTCGTCTCAAAATCTGAATAGAACAATCTTTATTATTTGAAGCGGTTCTTTCGGGCAGTTATCAAAAGAGGGCAATTGCTTCGAATTTGATCAATTGAGATATCTGGAAACAATAACAATATCAATATAACAATAATATATATATTTCATTCGAATTCAAAGTGGATTCTTATTTTCTATATTCTGTATTCTTTTTAGATTCAATTAGATTCAAGGGCTAAGCACTGAATCAAAAAAAAAACAGAGAATAGATTCATGGGCCCCTACTTTATAATATAATGAAAGGCATGCTTGATAGAAAGATTAGATCACATAAAGTCAACGAATGAGGTGGGTTCATTAACAACTCACAGATGAAAAAATGGCAAAAAAGAAAGCATTCACTCCCCTTCTATATCTTGCATCTATAGTATTTTTGCCCTGGTGGATCTCTCTCATTTAATAAAAGTCTGAAATCTTGGATTACTAATTGGTGGGATACTAGGCAATCCGAAACTTTTTTGAATGATATTCAAGAAAAGAGTATTCTAGAACAATTCATAGAAGTAGAGGAACTCTTCCTGTTGGACGAAATGATAAAAGAATACCCGGAAACACATCTACAAAAGCTTCGTATAGGAATCCAAAAAGAAACGATCCAATTGATCAAGCTGCACAATGAGGATCATATCCATACGATTTTGCACTTCTCGACCAATCTAATCTGTTTCGTTATTCTAAGTGGTTATTCTATTTTGGGGAATGAAGAACTTCTTATTCTTAACTCTTGGGTTCAAGAATTCCTATATAATTTAAGCGACACAATAAAAGCTTTTTCTATTCTTTTATTAACAGATTTATGTATAGGATTTCATTCGCCCCACGGTTGGGAACTAATGATTGGCTCTATATACAAAGATTTTGGATTTGCTCATAATGATCAAATTATATCTGGTCTTGTTTCTACCTTTCCAGTCATTCTAGATACAATTTTTAAATATTGGATCTTTCGTTATTTAAATCGTGTATCTCCGTCACTTGTAGTTATTTATCATTCAATGAATGACTGAAAAATGATTCACGGATTCAATTATAATCTTTCTTACTTTCGAGATAAGCAAAGCATGCAAAGTCGTACTTACTTTACTCTTTCTACCCATCAGGAGAATACAATTTCTCCTCTGTTTCAGTCATTTTTTTTTCAGTTTTCAGTAAAAGTAAATAGCAGAATCGTGGCTAGGAACTATACTAGTGACCTACCTAATTTTATTGTAGAAATTTTCGGGATCAATGATTGGACCATGCAAACTAGAAATACTTTTTCTTGGATAAAGGAGGAGATTACTCGATCCATTTCCGTATCGCTCATGATCTATATAATAACCGGGGCTTCCATTTCAAATGCATATCCCATTTTTGCGCAGCAGGGGTATGAAAATCCACGAGAAGCAACTGGGCGTATTGTATGTGCCAATTGCCATTTAGCGAATAAACCCGTGGATATTGAGGTTCCACAAGCGGTACTTCCTGATACTGTATTTGAAGCGGTTGTTAGAATTCCTTATGATATGCAACTGAAACAAGTTCTTGCTAATGGTAAGAAAGGGCTTTGAATGTGGGTGCTGTTCTTATTTTACCAGAGGGGTTTGAGTTAGCCCCGCCTGATCGTATTTCGCCCGAGATGAAAGAAAAGATAGGCAATCTGTCTTTTCAGAACTACCGCCCCACTAAGAAAAATATTCTTGTGATAGGTCCTGTTCCTGGTAAAAAATATAGTGAAATCACCTTTCCTATTCTTTCCCCAGACCCTGCTAGTAATAAGGATGTTCATTTCTTAAAATATCCCATATACGTAGGCGGCAACAGGGAAGGGCCAGATTTATCCGACGGGAACAAAAGTAACAATACTGTTTATAATGCTACGGCAGCAGGTATAGTAAGCAAAATCATACGAAAAGAAAAAGGGGGGTACGAAATAACCATAACGGATGCCTTGGATGGACATCAAGTGGTTGATATTATCCCCCCAGGACCAGAACTTCTTGTTTCAGAGGGTGAATCTATCAAACTCGATCAACCATTAACAATTAATCCTAATGTGGGTGGATTTGGTCAGGGGGATGCAGAAATAGTACTTCAAGACCCACTACGCGTCCAAGGTCTTTTGTTCTTCTTGGCATCTATTGTTTTGCACAAATCTTTTTGGTTCTTAAAAAGAAACAGTTTGAGAAGGTTCAAGTGTCCGAAATGAATTTCTAGATCTGTGGATTTATCAACATCAAATTTGTAAAAAAGAACAAATTCTTCCTGGCAATTAGGTTAGGTATAATGAAAAAAAGGATGAAAAGTCTTTTGCTTGTTTCTATTCTTTCTCTAGGAATTGCTTTTACCGCATTCAAAACAAAATATGTATATTGTGAAGAAGACTATTTGTCTTTACCTTTTTTTTCTTTTTCAATCTAAATTGGACTAAATTGGGGGGGGTAATTATATTCCTATTGTCAGTGTCAGATTAAAATGTTACAGAATCGTTTTGTTTTCTAAATTCAATTTGAGTAGATACTAAACATAAGATAAGTAAGTGGAGAATAGAAAGGAAGGATAAATGAGGGGAACAAATAATTACAGGAGTATTCTTCGTCTTTCTAGCCTTCGACACAAGAAAAGGGTGTGTAAAATTCCTTTTCTTGTGTCGAAATAATAACAATTACGGGACCCGTTCGTCAAAGATTTCTATTCTTAGTTTCGATTTTTCCCGATTTTTCAGAACCCTTTATTTTTTCGATTTACTTATAATAGAATAAGTAATAAGGATAATATAATAAGTATAAAATAAGTCGAAATAAGTATAATATACTAAGTAATGGACAACCAAAAAAAAGAGAAGGAATCCTTACCGATTTTTTTTGATAAAATAGAATCAAGGCGATAAACTTATAAAATAATTTCAAACTTTGATGAAATACTAAAATAAATCGAGTAAGGTTAGACTAGTCTAGAAAAGGTTTGATTGATATCTGGTCGACAGAAAAAAAAGAAATATTAAATATATATTGTGTCATCCAATTGAGTGATTCCTTTTTTTCTTCTAACCTTGAAAGTATCGATAGATACTATCGAAGAGCAGATGCTATGAATCAATTAATTGAAATTGAGTTCATTTTTCAAAAAAATCATCGGAAAAAGTGATCCATTTGTTGTCATTTATACGACCAAAATATAATGATCATGATCATTAAGAATTCAACGGGACCCTTCCTCGCGAATCAGACAAAGAAAGAGGAGGCGGGCCCCGTTGAGTTCTTACACTTTCATGCCTATAACTTAGTTCGTCCCATTATCCATTATTCCATATTACAGGGATGAACCCAATCCAGAATATGAACCATAAAAGAAAATACCTATTAAACCGATCACAGGAATACCAGTTACCGTACCTATTATCCAAAGAGGAATCCTTCCAGTAGTATCGGCCATTTATCCCGCTTCCCTCCGCATTTCATCAAGTGGTCATGCTAAAGACATAAACAGTCATAGATAATTATGAGATACAATCCTTCCGAATGGGATAAGATAATTCCTACTATTATTTAGTATTCTACTACTCTTTTTTTTCTTAATTGAAGAAATAATTGGAAAATAAAACAGCAAGTACAAAAATGAGTAATAACCCCCAGTAGAGACTGGTACGATTCAATTCAACATTTTGTTCGTTCGGGTTTGATTGTGTCATAGCTCTATAATTAATTCGAATTAGGTTTATCGTTGGATGAACTGCATTGCTGATATTGACCCCAAAAAAGAAACGGTAGGTACAGCTAGTCCGTGAACAGCCAACCATCGCACTGTAAAAATTGGATAGGTTCGATCTATGGTCATTGGGTCCTCCTAAAAAGATCTACTAAATTCATCGAGTTGTTCCAAAGAATCAAAACGGCCAGTTATTAATGGAATTCCTTGTCGGCTCTCTGTAAAATACTCGTTTGGACGAGGGCTTCCAAACACATCATAAGCTAAACCTGTGCTGACGAATAACCAACCCGCGATGAATAGGGAAGGTATAGTAATACTATGAATGACCCAGTATCGAATACTGGTAATAATATCAGCAAAAGAACGTTCTCCTGTGCTTCCAGACATGCCGAGCTCCACATATTCTTGTAGGGATCGATTCCGTAAAAGATGGGATCAGTAAATGGGAATTCACCGAAACTCAATCTTTGTGAGATCGTCAATATTGTACCAAAGGTATTTTTAGAGTATACCGAATCAGTATAGCTATCCTTCTTCTGACACAGCAACGCAATTTCAAACAGTATATCGACGTGAAGTGCTAGATAATTTCTTTCTTCTTCTTGCTTGTCGATGTATAACCAGGTATCATGCAATAGAAAATTCCTCAAATTCCTGGAGGTATTGGCTTGGGCCTAGAAACGGCGGATCAGGTAACCCGTGAATCCAACGAGTTGGTTTATAATAATTCATGAAGGAAATTATCATATTTCCGCAAGTCAATTAGATGCGAAATATAAAAATTGACTTTTTTTCGTAGTTGCACAAGAGGTTTTGTTTTTTGTTGGAAGCCCTCTTTTTTTTTTATTTTAAGGAATTGCTTAGTCGTCTAGTAACAAGTAAGAGTAGTCGATAGTATTAGATATAGATAAAAAAAAAAGAGCAAGGAATAAAAAAAAATTCTACTAATCAATATTTGTGAGGCGGCCTTTCTTGTATTCTTGTATTAGATCCAAAGGTTTTTTCTTGACCTAACTACAAAGATGATGAATCGATTTCTTTTTCTTTTCTACTCTTGTCCTGCCGCTCTATTTTTGTGAATACCGTTTATAATGATTGATGAAGCAAAAAATTTCAATTGAACTTATTATTTCAATTGGTATTTTTGCTTATCCCCCTCTCGTTTAAAAATTGAAACTTAGGTAAGTGCTTTATAAACATATGTATAAAAGAACATATTTCATTTAGCTCCTTCATGCCTACTATAACTAGTTATTTCGGTTTTTTACTAGCGGCTTTAACTATAACCTCAGCTTTATTTATTGGTCTGAGTAAGATACGACTTATTTGAAAATTAATTCAATGAACGAACAATTCATAAAAACAAAGCTTTCTGTCCTATTCCATATATTCTCTAGCTCCTTACCGTGTTAATTATCAATTATTAGGTATTGATATTCATGGGCAATAGAAATTAATATTTAGGGATAGATATTACCTTTCTTTTTCTCCTTTCAAATAAATTGAAATGATTGAAGTTTTTCTATTTGGAATCGTCTTAGGTCTAATTCCTATTACTTTGGCTGGATTATTCGTAACCGCATATTTACAATACAGACGTGGTGATCAGTTGGACCTTTGATTAATTAACATACCTTTTTTGGATTAATTAACATACCTTTTTTTGACTGACCCCTTTAATTCTTAAATTTTTGAATTTCAATTTATTTAATAATTTGAATTTTATAATTTAATCCAAGGAGGTCAAATTCGAATTGCTGTTCAATTTTTTTTTTTTTTCAGTTCGGTGTAATTTTCGACCTAACAAGAGCGGAATCACGCTCTGTAGGATTTGAACCTACGACATTGGGTTTTGGAGACCCACGTTCTACCGAACTGAACTAAGAGCGCTTTCTTATCATAATAAATAAGACTGTAAAAAAGAGGATTCTTTTATTTTATAACCCCAATACATCGCGCACAACTATACTATCATATATCATATATAATATGAGAAAATGATAGATTATGTATGCTTAATTTTAATCAATCTAAAACGACTCCCTCGTTACTGCTCAAAGGAGAAGTAATAGGTAGGGATGACAGGATTTGAACCTGTGACATTTTGTACCCAAAACAAACGCGCTACCAAGCTGCGCTACATCCCTTTCAATTGGCCTACAATGTCATTGTAGAGAATCCCTGTCTTGTTTTCCACACCCTTATTTCATCTATTGATATACAAAACGGATCTTTCCATTTCCTCTTTTTGGTCTCATATCATATAACAACCATATAATGAATAATAAATGAATATTTTTAGCGGGAATTCTCAGGCGGAAAGGGACCTATTTTGTTTTGCTGTTTTAAGAAAGGGAAAATCTTATCTATCGAATCATTGTACATTTTAATTTGAATTAGGAATTCCGGGTACAAATAGACAAATCCAAGTGGTCTTTAACCACACATACATGCGATTATATATGTATTACCATAATGTAATACGATAAAGAAGGAGGATTTTAAATGCGAGATCTAAAAACATATCTTTCCGTAGCACCGGTACTAAGTACTCTCTGGTTCGGTTCTTTAGCGGGTTTATTAATAGAGATCAATCGTTTCTTCCCGGATGCGTTAACATTCCCTTTTTTTTAATTCTAGTTATTGCCGCGGGACGGGCGAAAAGATTAGATCGAGATACAATCAAATATCTGTGACTACTCTCTCGCCCCCCCTTTTTTTAGTTTTTTTTTTCGAATTAGATAAGAATTAGATAAAATAAATAAGGAAGGTAGAACGAAAAAAGTAGATTCAACCTCACCGAAACTCGGGTTCAAGCTCCAATTAAATTACTAGTAGAGCGAAAAGAGAAATGTGGCTGGAACAACAGTATCCTACAAGATACTTAAAGAAAATACCGTACGGTGGTTTGATTCTAAATAGAGTTCGAAATCGTTGTATTACTTATTCTTATTATTTACTATTACTCTAAATCTATATTGATTTACTATATTGATTGCAACAAAATCTTTCAAGATTTGGTTTTGAGTTAGCAACTTTTATTTCTTTTTTTTTTTCATTCCTTTCTTCTTCGCTTTTGATCGGAAAATAGAAAAGTTGGGTGAATTAAAAACTCAAAGGAGGTTCATGGCCAAGAGTAAAGATGTCCGAGTAACGATTATTTTGGAATGTACCAGTTGTGTTCGAAACGGCGTTAATAAGGAATCAACGGGTATTTCCAGGTATATTACTCAAAAAAATCGACACAATACGCCCAGTCGATTGGAATTGAAGAAATTCTGTCCCTATTGTTACAAACATACAATTCACGGGGAGATAAAGAAATAAATCGAATCAAGTGCTCGTATGTCACCACTTACCGAGAATATGAAAATATGACATTAGGTATATAATATATTAAGTATAAGTATAGAATTAGTTATATATAACGCATATTTTCTTTCTATATTATTAATATTATTTCTATATTATTAATATATTTTTATTTTTATTTATATATATTTAAATTATATATTTAAATGATAAATAATAATAAAATAAACAATAATAAAATAAACAAACCAAATCCTATTTATTATATTAATTCTATAATTTGAATTTTCAAAATAGGATTTTAGAAATAGAGATAGGTATAGGATTCTTTTTAGAAATAAGGAATAAAGAAATCATGGATAAATCCAAGCGACTCTTTCTTAAATCCAAGCGATCTTTTCGTAGGCGTTTGCCCCCGATCCAATCGGGGGATCGAATTGATTATAGAAACATGAGTTTAATTAGTCGATTTATTAGTGAACAAGGAAAAATATTATCTAGGCGAGTAAATAGATTGACCTTAAAACAACAACGATTAATTACTATTGCTATAAAACAAGCTCGTATTTTATCTTCGTTACCCTTTCTTAATAATGAGAAACAGTTTGAAAGAAGCGAGTCGACCACTAGAACTACTGCTCTTAGAACCAGAAATAAATAGGCTTACCCCTTCAAAAGAATCGAATCCGGTTGGGGAAGAAAAAAAATCTTTTTTTTATTGAGCGCCTTCGCTCATCTTGTTTTGATGACCTTATCAGAACCTTATCAGAATCAGAATTTTTTATCATATTAATTTCTACTCTACCTTCCCCGAGTTCATTCTCGAGGGAACCCCATTTCATTTAAAGCATTTCGTTGGATTCCTTCCGATCTCCTTATTTTCTAATCTCGTTGGAAATCATATAAAGACAATTCCTATTTGAGATAGCTATTTGTGCAAGTATTTTACGATTCAGAAGCAACTGTTTCTTGTACAGATTGTGTATTAATCTACTATAACTATAGGATACCCCCACTCCGCGAATTACTGCATTTATTCGAGTGATCCACAAACGACGAAAATCCTTTTTTCCTATCTCTATCCCGATGAGCCGAAACCAAAGCTCTTATTCTTTGTTGAGTAATAGTTCGAGTAAGTCTTGAATGAGCCCCTCGAAAGCTTGATGCAAATAAACTAATTTTTTTTCGACGTCTACGAGCTATATATCCCCGTTTAATTCTGGTCATTGAATAAAAGAAATTTTGATGAATAACTAATTCTTTCTTTCAGTTATTCTTTTCTAGTCTATTAATAACAAAACGGATTCTTCCAATGTATAAAATAAAAATTCCAATGGCTTTTGCTACTCTAACCGTCCTGACCACGATTTTTCCTTTTTTCTAGGCATTTCATTTCGCCTTGAAATAAGAAATTGTATTGATACTAGGTATCAAAAAAAGCATATTAACTAAAATAAAGGAGTAAATAGAAATGGATAAATAAATAGTGGGTTCCATCGTTTCTATGGTTACTTCTTAAACGGTGAGGTCCTCTCTATACACCGGAGCTCATTCCTTCATTTAATTGGTAACTTGTACAGTTCACACTCTTCGGCTCTACTCATAAATTTTCCAGTAATAGATCTTTCACAACGAGATCTATCTTATACAGTAACGGTATGTAAGGATGAGGATTAATTGGGCAGCTGACCCTGTTAGTCCGTTCTTTGCAAGAGTCGAAGCATAATCTTTTTGCTTTTTAAATAGGATTTTCCCCGCTTAATGGATAAGCATTTGCTACCAATGGGGAATTTTTTCTCATCTTAAATTCCAAGATTGGATTTGCGCCAATGGAAACCATAAATTTCATACACAATAGAAGGATATGGTAGATCTATCTTTTTTAGATAGTGAACGGACGAACCCCATTCTATTCACTGGTATGGATCGTTGATACTGAAAAGTTGTTTCTTTTTTCTCAGCCCATGATCTGAACAAGTCGCACATACACCCTAGTACATGTTCCTCGGCGCTGAGGACATCCCCCAAGAGCAGGGGATTTCGTGACATTTCTAATTGGCTGTCTTGCATTTCTAATAAGTTGTTTAATAGTTGGCATACTGAATCATATACATAATAGACTGGTTTAGATCGATCCTAACCAGATGATTCTGAATTACTTCTTTTTCTATTTAATAGATTAATAAAATATTAACCCCTTAGGCTTAAGTTAAGAAGGAAAGGAAGAAGAGGGATTAAATCAATCTTAATAAAATTGTGGATTGGTGTTAAATCGTTGCTATTGCTATTTGTTATTTAACTTATTTAACCGCTACAAGATCCACAATTCCATGAGCTTGGGCTTCTGTTGCTGACATAAAAACATCTCTTTCCATGTCTTCGGATACAACCCATAGGGGCTTGCCTGTTCTTTGTACATAAACCCTTGTGAGGCTTTCATGAAGTTTCAGTAGTTCTTCCGCTTCCAGGATAAATTCTCCTGTTTGTGCCTCATAAAAGAACTAGCAGGTTGATGGATCATTACCCTGATGATATAACATAATAAAAGGTTCTTCTAACTCACATAATGAGGTGAGAAGAATAGCTAAAATAGCTAAAGAATAATAAGAAAAAAGATAGAATTGAACAACCGTACAGGCATTTTTTGTGCATTGCATACGGCTTTCCAATGGAATTCTCTTTTTTCTTTCATCGAAAAAAGGAAAAGAGAAAATATAGAGAGCGTCTATTAGACCCAGATCACTAAATAATCCAATTACCACCCTTCTTTTTTTTTCTTTTTTTTTCGGAAAAGTTCAAAAATACTATGATGGCTCCGTTGCTTTATATATTTATTTCGTCTGTAATTCAGCAATCCCAAAGTTTCTTTTTTTTTCAAAAAAAAGAAAGAAAAAAATAGTCTTTTTTTTTCGTACTCTTTTATTTTATAACATAAATATTGTTATAAATATTGTTAATAGCCTCTGGTGTGAAAAGAAAAAAAGTTTGTGACGCTGAGATGGGCCCACGAAAGCTAAGATAAAATTGGAAATGCCCTTTCTCTCATACTACTCTTTCGATACATAATCTAATGTTTTGAAAAAAAAAAGAAATCAAAAAAATTTCATATCGAATTCGAAGTGCCATGCTATTATTACTTACTAATTCATATTTCATAGGGCGAAGGCATAGTCTTCTTTTTTCTTTCCATCAAATAAAAAAACTCATTGGCGCCGAGCGTGAGGGAATGCTAGACGTTTGGTAATTTCTCCTCCGGCCAGGAGAAAAGATCCCATTGAAGCAGCCAATCCCATGCATATTGTATGCACATCTGGTTGCACAAATTGCATAGTATCATAAATAGCTACTCCGGGTATTACCCATCCGCCAGGAGAGTTTATAAACAAATACAGATCTTTGGTATCATTCTCTATACTGAGATATACCATAAGACCAATAAGTTGATTCGAGATCTCGCTATCAACCTCTTGGCCTAAAAAAAGTAATCTTTCTCGATAAAGTCGGTTGATTAGGATAAAATTGTATCCCTTAGTAGCCGTACAGGCACCTTTTGATGCATACGGTTCAACAAAAATTGCGAAAAAAAAATCAATGTGTAGATTCCAGCCATCCTTCGTTTTTTCTAGTGTGCCTTTTCTAACTTCTAATTTCTAACGAAGGGGCTTTTTCTTACATTTTAAAAATAAAATGAAATTCAAAATGAAATTAAAGAAAGATAAGTTTTGGCCCGTTTTCCTATAATCTATAATATAGAAAAAATTCGCTAAACTTATCGCACAAACTTTTCATTGATCTATTTTTTTTCATTGGGATTCAATCCAAATCATGATGTCATTTTCTTGTTCCTGAATGGGTTTCATCAATTTTTTATTCAATTTTTTTAGGTTTATGCTCTACTCCGAGTAAAGATCCGCCCGATTTTGATTTGCGCATATAGGACAAATGACCCAATACCACATCTTTTTGCTATGATTTCATTTCCTTTTTTATTTTAATTTAATTCCTTTTTCTTTCATGTTTTCCGCCAAATATTCAACGTATTTCTCATATTATTCGATTGATTAATAGTTTGAAATCGTTCTTATTTCTATTTCGAATTTGTAAATAAAAAAGATTTATGATTATGATATAGGTGGTAATCATAAATGTATTACCAATTGGGTTTTTTCTAAACGGAGCCTGGATGCTTCATTTTTTCGGTCCAACCAAGCCAACCATAAATCAGTCTAATTGAAAATATTAATCTGGATACCCCCCCAAAAAAATGAAATGGATCTCTAATTGCACTTCATTACACTTCGCGCTACAAATTTTTGATAATTCAATCAATCTTTTTGGGGCGAAACAGAGGATATCTCGATCGGGCGAGAGAACGGGGGAATCCCATATGACCCAATATATTTGACAAGTCGCACTATACGTCAACCCAAACTGCATCTTCCTCTCCCGGATTTCGAAAAGGAACTTTTGGAACACCAATAGGCATTAAAGGAAAGAAAAAGAATTAAATACTATATTTCACTTTGATCTGGAAGCGTAATAATGGTCTTAATAATATTGGCCTCATATTTTATACATAGATAGAATAAGGCCATAAAATAAAGAAAGACAGAATGAATGAAAGAGAATTCTTACCAATAGGTCCTTTGAATGACGAACAAATAGGGATGCGTTCATTCATAAAAAATAGGATCAACCCCCATTGCGTATTGATACTTATCGGGTATAGAATAGATCTGCTTCTCTTTTTTCTTCTGAGCCGAATTCTTCCCTTAATTACTAATGGAATAGAACAAATATTAATCCTTTCTCCGAAAGAATCCACCGAAAAGGGGAGGTATTCCAATGCAATAAAGTTACATAGTGTCTATTTTTCGTTGATAAAGGGGTATTTCCATGGGTTTGCCTTGGTATCGTGTTCATACTGTCGTATTGAATGATCCCGGTCGCTTGCTTTCTGTTCATATAATGCATACGGCTCTGGTTGCTGGTTGGGCCGGTTCAATGGCTCTATATGAATTAGCCGTTTTTGATCCCTCCGATCCCGTTCTTGATCCAATGTGGAGACAAGGTATGTTCGTTATACCCTTCATGACTCGTTTAGGAATAACCAATTCATGGGGCGGTTGGAGTATTACAGGGGGGACTATAACAAATCCGGGTATTTGAGTTACGAAGGTGTGGCCGGAGCACATATTGTGTTTTCTGGCTTGTGCTTCTTGGCAGCTATCTGGCATTGGGTATATTGGGATCTAGAAATTTTTTGTGATGAGCGCACAGGAAAACCTTCTTTGGATTTGCCCAAGATTTTTGGAATTCATTTATTTCTCTCAGGAGTGGCTTGCTTTGGCTTTGGCGCATTTCATGTAACAGGATTGTATGGTCCTGGAATATGGGTGTCGGACCCTTATGGACTAACTGGCAAGGTCCAACCTGTAAATCCGGCGTGGGGCGTGGAAGGTTTTGATCCTTTTGTTCCGGGAGGAATAGCCTCTCATCATATTGCAGCAGGGACATTGGGCATATTAGCGGGCTTATTCCATCTTAGTGTCCGCCCGCCCCAACGTTTATACAAAGGATTACGTATGGGAAATATTGAAACCGTCCTTTCCAGTAGTATAGCTGCTGTCTTTTTTGCAGCTTTTGTTGTTGCCGGAACTATGTGGTATGGTTCAGCAACTACCCCCATCGAATTATTTGGTCCTACTCGTTATCAATGGGATCAAGGATACTTCCAGCAAGAAATATATCGAAGGGTTAGTGCTGGGTTAGCCGAAAATCAAAGTTTATCAGAAGCTTGGTCTAAAATTCCTGAAAAATTAGCTTTTTATGATTACATTGGCAATAATCCGGCAAAAGGAGGATTATTCAGAGCGGGTTCAATGGACAACGGGGATGGAATAGCCGTTGGGTGGTTAGGGCACCCTATCTTTAGAGATAAAGACGGGCGTGAACTTTTGTACGTCGTATGCCTACTTTTTTTGAAACATTTCCGGTTGTTTTGGTAGACGGAGACGGAATTGTTAGAGCGGATGTCCCTTTTAGAAGGGCAGAATCAAAGTATAGTGTCGAACAAGTAGGTGTAACTGTTGAGTTCTATGGCGGCGAACTCAATGGAGTGAGTTATAGTGATCCTGCTACTGTGAAAAAATATGCTAGACGTGCTCAATTGGGTGAAATTTTTGAATTAGATCGTGCTACTTTGAAATCCGATGGTGTTTTTCGTAGCAGTCCGAGGGGTTGGTTTACTTTTGGGCATGCTTCGTTTGCCTTGCTTTTCTTCTTCGGACACATTTGGCATGGTGCTAGAACCCTGTTCAGAGATGTTTTGCCGGTATTGATCCAGATTTGGATGCTCAAGTGGAATTTGGAGCATTCCAAAACTTGGAGATCCAACTACAAGAAGACAAGTAGTCTGATGCAAGATTGCTTTGTTATTTTCGCTTCTACTTTATTTGTGATTTGCCATAGGCTGCTGGAAAAATCTTGATTTAAATCGCTGCCTTTTCTTTGATTCTTGTTCTTTCTTTATTTTATTCGGGAGATGATTCCAAATAAACAGGTACGGAAGCTATAATTGTAAACCACGATCGAATTTATGGAAGCATTGGTTTATACATTCCTCTTAGTATCTACTCTAGGGATAATTTTTTTCGCTATCTTTTTTCGAGAACCGCCTAAAATTCTAACTAAAAAAATGAAATGATTTTCATTATTCAATTGAGTAATGAGCCTCCCAATATTGGGAGGCTCATTACTTCAATTAGTCCCCGTGTTCCTCGAATGGATCTCTTAATTGTTGAGAGGGTTGCCCAAAAGCAGTATATAAGGCGTACCCAGTAAAACTTACAAGTAAACCAGATATAGAGATGGCGACTAAGGTTGCTGTTTCCATTATTATATAATTTCAAGATCACAATGGGTCTATGATAAGATTGTTTATTTACAGCGGAATGATATACAAAGTCAACAGATCTCACTGAATACAAAATAAGATTTATGGCTACACAAACCGTTGAGGGTAGTTCTAGATCTGGTCCAAGACGAACTGTTGTAGGGGATTTTTTGAAACCATTGAATTCGGAATATGGTAAGGTAGCCCCTGGATGGGGAACGACTCCTTTGATGGGTGTCGCAATGGCTTTATTTGCGATATTCTTATCTATTATTTTGGAGATTTATAATTCTTCCGTTTTACTGGATGGAATTTCAATGAATTAGATTCACAAGAATCACGAAGCCTCGCTTTTCAATACAAAAAGTGAAACTTTTAGTTCTCGGATTTTTTTAGCCCCATTCTATTTCGGTAGTTCGACCGCGAAATTTATTTGTTTCTGTATTTCCGGAATATGAGTGTGTGACTTGTTATAATTGATCCTATTGATAGTACAGAAAATGGGTCTGTCATCTTGATCGAGATAGTTTTATCCCGTCGGATAGTCATTCTAGTATCTGGAGCACGGAATATATGAAATGGATCACAAAGTATTTGAACTATGATTCATACTTAATATTCAAACCTCGTGGCCGGACTCAAAAAAAAATTCAAAGAAAGAGTTATATTATTTATAAATCGAAAGATTTTTTATTCTTTCAAACTCTCATTTAGTTTATGCTTATTTTGATCAAAGGACAAACCTTTCTTTTCTTTGTATTTTTTTTTATTATATCTATTCTATTGATTGAATAAGTGATGATCCAATGGTTCTTACTCAAAGAATCTTTGGACTTAGTTTGAAGGTTTTATTGAATCATCGCGGTTCTGGTATGAATCTGAAGTTTCAATTGATTCATAGGGTCTTAACAAGAGAATTCCTATCAAAAAGAAAGAAAACAAGAATAAAGCCACATTTCATACAAAGAACAAATCAAAGCAAAGAAAAATAAATAAGTAGGTAAATAGAAGATTCAAGAGGCCTGTAACGATCAACATAAAGACGACTGCGCCGACTTGATTTTTTGGCATTATAATTACAACTACAAAAAAGAGCTTTGGATTTTCACTCTTTTGTGTCTTCAGATAAAATTGAATGAAAAGATTAAGAAGTTTCAAACTTTCTATTCCATATCCGTTTCAGCTATTACTTGGTTGTTTTTGTTTGAGCTGTACGAGATGAAATTCTCATATACGGTTCTCGGGGGGGGTCCTCTTGGTTTACCTATCTCAATAAAGTCTATGATTGGTTCGAAGAGCGCCTCGAAATTCAGGCGATTGCAGATGATATAACTAGTAAATATGTTCCTCCTCATGTTAACATATTTTATTGTCTAGGAGGAATTACGCTTACTTGTTTTTTGGTACAAGTAGCTACAGGATTTGCTATGACTTTTTACTATCGTCCAACCGTTACTGAGGCTTTTGCTTCTGTTCAATACATAATGACTGAAGCTAACTTTGGTTGGTTAATCCGATCAGTTCATCGATGGTCGGCAAGTATGATGGTCTTAATGATGATCCTGCACGTATTTCGTGTCTATCTCACTGGTGGTTTTAAAAAACCTCGCGAATTAACTTGGGTTACAGGCGTGGTTCTGGGTGTGTTGACCGCATCTTTTGGCGTAACAGGTTATTCCTTACCTCGGGACCAAGTTGGTTATTGGGCAGTCAAAATCGTAACAGGCGTTCCGGACGCTATTCCGGTAATAGGATCGCCTTTGGTAGAGTTATTACGTGGAAGTGCTAGTGTGGGACAAGCCACTTTGACCCGTTTTTATAGTTTACACACTTTTGTATTACCCCTTCTTACTGCTGTATTTATGTTAATGCATTTCCTAATGATACGTAAGCAAGGCATTTCGGGTCCTTTATAGAGAATATAGACCATAGCTATATTGTAACCAATAATTTATCTTATTACTTGGGGGAGGAACAATAGTATTTCATTGCTACAAATATGGATTATTGAAAAAAAAATAAGACATGTATTTGGATATTTCCTTTCAACTACAACAATATTCTATTATTTATTTGATATGACATGAATAGTTGAAGGAATTCCTGAAGAGAAAATGGATTATGGGAGTGTGTGACTTGAACTATTGATTGGGCCGTGCAGAAATATGCCTTTATCTGCTACATTGGAATTCACAACCAAATGTGTCTTTGTTTCAACCACCGTGTAAGCCCCATACAAAGGATAGGCTGGTTCGCTTGAAGAGAATCTTTTCTATGATCAGACCTGACGATGTTGTGTATAAATAGGGCTCCGTAAGATCCAGTAGAATAAGTGATTTGGCATAATCCAAATTAGATTTTAGTTTTTTTTTTTACTTTCTTATCTTAATAGTATGAAAATGCATTCATTTCTTCTGCATCGACCCGATTTAATTATACTATCGGAGTGAAACAAGGGATCTAAAGAAGAGCAAAGGCTAGACTATATTAGTAACAAGTAAATCTTTTGTATGTAAAAATCTCGATATATTTTTGGGATAAAGGTGAATCGCAAGGCCTAAGACGACCCATAAAGCACTTGATCACGATCAACTTTGTACGCCTACTTGGGTATTGAGCATTTACCTGTAAAAATGAAATTCCTTGGAATGTATAATTGCAACTCCGTAAAATGGAATCGGGTACCTTTTTTCTTACATATGGAACCATTCATATATGTGGGGATAACATATAGATTTATTTTAAACATATAGAATATAGATTTATTTTATAGGTATCCGTTTGTATCCATTTGATTCGATTGACTTTTGCTTGAGCCGGATGATGAAAAATTATCATGTCCGGTTCCTTTGGGGGATGGATCTAGAAAATTCACCTATCCTAATAACAAAAAAACCTGACTTGAACGATCCTGTATTAAGAGCTAAATTAGCTAAAGGTATGGGTCATAATTATTATGGGGAACCCGCATGGCCCAATGATCTTTTATATATTTTTCCAGTAGTAATTCTCGGTACTATTGCTTGTAACGTGGGCTTAGCGGTTCTAGAACCTTCAATGATTGGTGAACCCGCGGATCCATTTGCAACTCCTTTGGAAATATTACCTGAATGGTATTTCTTTCCTGTATTTCAAATACTTCGTACAGTCCCTAACAAGTTATTGGGTGTTCTTTTAATGGTTTCAGTACCCGCGGGATTATTAACAGTACCGTTTTTGGAAAATGTTAATAAATTCCAAAATCCATTTCGTCGTCCAGTAGCGACAACCGTTTTTTTGATTGGTACTGCAGTAGCCCTTTGGTTGGGTATTGAGCAACATTACCGATTGATAAATCCTAACTTTAGGTCTTTTTAAATTGAATCAATTAAAAAAATATCATGATGTGCGTATCTAGGAGTAGTCACTTCAAAGGCAAAGTGAATTCTCCTAGATACATTTATTCAATTCTGGTCCGAATCTATGGATTGTGCTGAAGGTTCAAAATCCATTGATTAAAAATTTTGATAAATCAATTTCGAAATGCTTTTCTACTTCTTTTCTAGAATGCCCAATATTTGTTTTACATCTTCTATGCGAAAGTGTTCAATTTTCATAAGGTCTTCTCGACTGTTATTCAAAAGGTCCAATAATGTATGTATATTGGACTTTTTGAGACAATTATAGATCCTGGGAGGCAATTCTGATTGGTCAATAAAAATCGATTTCAATGCTATTTCTTTTTTCTTTTTTGTTAGTTTAACTAATCTATCATGAAACGGAAAAAAAGGTAAAGTAACATCGTGTTGATTGTTTTCTAAATGTAAGTTTTCTTCTTCCGCATGTAGAAAAGGAATAAATAAATCAATCAAATTGCGAGAGGCTTCATGAAGTGCTTCTTTCGGAGTTAAACTTCCATTTGTCCATATTTCTAGAAAAAGTATCTCCTGTTTTTCATTATCATTCCCATAACAATGAATACTATGATTCGCATTTCGAACAGGCATGAATACAGCATCTATAGGATAACTTCCGTCGTGAAAGTTCTTTGGCGTTTTTATACCGTATCCTCTATTTCTCTCGATTTGTAATCCAATACACAAATCAATTGGTTCGGTTAGGCTGGCTACATGCTGTGTATTATCAACGATTTCCACAGAAGGTGGTAAGATGATGTCTTGAGCAGTTACATATCCGGGACCCTTGGCACAAATAAAGGCGTTACGAGTTCCATACAAATTCCCTCTCAATACAATTTCTTTCAAATTCATTAAAATTTCATGGACTGATTCTTGAATACCTACTATGGTAGAATATTCGTGGGGTATTTTCTCAGATTTTGCACGTGTAATGCATGTTCCTTCTAGTTCTCCAAGCAAAGCTCTTCGCATCGCAATGCCTATTGTGTCGGCTTGGCCTTTCATAAGTGGAGACAGAATAAAGCGTCCATAATAAAGGCGCTTACTATCTGTTCTTGATTCAACACACTTCCACTGTCGTGTCCGAGTCGAAGTAGAGACTTTTACTTTCTCTCGAACCATAGTAATATTATTTTATTTGATCAGATCATTGAATCATTTATTTCTCTTGAAATCTCTTTAGTTTCTACACACGTCTTTTTTTAAGGGGTCTACAGCCATTATGTGGCATAGGGTTACATCCCGTACGAAACTTAATAGTATACCACTTCTACGAATAGCTCGTAATGCTGCATCTCTTCCGAGACCAGGACCCTTTATCATAACTTCTGCTCGTTGCATACCTTGGTCTACTACTGCTCGAATAGCATTTCCCGCTGCGGTTTGAGCAGCAAAAGGGTCCCCTTCTTGTACCCTTGAATCCACAAGTGCCGGCGGAGGACCAAGAGATTACCCGACCCCGTACATCTGTAACAGTAACAATGGTATTGTTGAAACTTGCTTGAACATGAATAACTCCTTTTGGTATTCTACGTGCACTTTTCCGTGCACTACTGCGCCCATTCCTACGTGAACCAACTTTTGGTATAGGTTTTGCCATATTTTATCATTTCATAAAGATAAGTCAGAGATATATGGATATATCCATTTCATGTCAAAACAGATCTTCTATTTTTATTTGTTTATCGCTTTCTTTAAGATTAGTTTCTTTTCTTTCAGGAGTTCTTTTTGGAATAGAAAGATTATCCTTGTCTTTGTTTATGTCTCGGGTTAAAACAAATTACGATAATTCGTCCCCTCCTACGGATTAGGCGACATTTTTCACAAATTTTACGAACGGAAGCCCTTATTTTCATAGTTGTTATTCCTTAAATTTTTCCGAATTCGCTTATTGGAAGAAAATAAGTTTCTTGAAATTTGAATTGATCCCCAAAAGGAATCTTGAAGTTGAAAAACTACCTAATCGTTCGAATCCTTGTTGCGAAGTCTATAAATTATACGCCCCTGGTTGAATCATAAGCACTTACTTCACTTTTGTTGACTCTATCCCACGTTGGTAAAACTCTCCCGAAACATAACCTAAAATCAGTTCTTCATTATCTAAAGGAATCCGGAGTGGGAGTGATTTACTAATTAAACCTTCATGAATCCATTTTTTTGTTCTTTTATTCCAGGTAAAACTTCCTTGACGTATCAACTACCGTAGGGCAGGAGGAGTTCTATTAGACAACCCGTGCTTTTTTCTTTTTTTTTTTTGCACAAATGGAGAGTTTCGGATACAATTCGTATACCGGACAGATTACCATATATAACACAAAATTTCTCCACCGATTCCTTCTAGTCGAGCCTCCCGGTCTGTCATTATACCCCGAGAAGTAGAAAGAATTACAATCCCCATCCCGCCTAAAATCCTAGGAATTTGTTGATAGTTAGAATAGATTCGTAGACCTGGTCGACTGATCCGTCGTAAATTTAAAATAGTTCTATGTGGTCCTTTTCTATTCCTTCTATGTCGTAGGGTTAAAACCAAAAAATATTTGTTGCGTTCCTGATGTTTCCTTACGTTATCGATAAAACCTTCTCGTAAAAGTATTTTAACAATGTTTTCAGTGATGTTAGTAGATCCTATTTGAATCGTTCCTTTTCTATTCATATCAGCATTTCGTATAGAGGTTATTATGTCAGCAATAGTGTCCTTACCCATGGTAAACTAAAATTTTTGTTGCTCCCGAATTTTGATATAACCAACGTGGTCTTTTTTTTTTTTTACTTAGTAAAGGTATATACGTGAGACACAATCTACTAATTAATCTATGCCATTTAAATACTCTAAATACTCTAACTATACTTGGGTCTCGTCTTATAATACCTCGGGAGCTAATGAAACTATTTTAGTGAAATTTAACTGTCTCAATTCCCGGGCGATCGCACCAAAAATTCGAGTTCCTTTTGGATTTCCTTCTTGATCAATGACAACGGCAGCATTGTCATCATATCGTATTATCATCCCGTTGTCGCGTTTGAGTTCTTTACGAGTACGTACAATTACAGCTCTGATCACTTCTGATCTTTCTAGAGGTGTATTTGGTACTGCTTCCTTGATCACAGCAACAATAACGTCACCAATATGAGCATATCGGCGATTACTAGCTCCTATGACTCGAATACACATCAATTCTCGGCCCCGCTGTTATCTGCTACATTCAAATGGGTCTGAGGTTGAATCATTTTTTTAATCTCTTTTTTCAATGTAACAAAGGACGAAGAAAAAAA
Organism: Gossypium raimondii; assembly: GCF_025698545.1. Taxonomy (NCBI): domain Eukaryota; kingdom Viridiplantae; phylum Streptophyta; class Magnoliopsida; order Malvales; family Malvaceae; genus Gossypium; species Gossypium raimondii. Next base: position 31,249 of record NW_026291385.1, read on the forward strand.
GAAATATTGTTTGTCAAAAAAAAAGGAAACTCGCAATTGTTTTTTTATTCCCAAGACAAGACTTCTTTCCTTTGGTTCTATATTCCTATCCTGAAATAATGAATTGAGTTTTATATGCATTTTTTACGCCGCTATTGAAATTGCCTTTCTGGCTATATTTTTGGCTACTCCGCTCATTTCATAAAGTATTCTGCCCGGTTTAACGACAGCTACCCAATACCCGGTAGATCCTTGTCCCGAAACCATACGTGTTTCTGTAGGTCTTATCGTAACGGGTTTGTCTGGAAATATACGTACCCATATTTTTCCACCACGGCGTACATTTCGTGTCATTGCGCGGCGCCCCGCTTCTATTTGTCTAGATGTAATCCAAGCGGGTTCAAGTGCTTGAAGAGCATATCTACCGAAACAAATCCGATTACCTCGATACGATATCCCCTTCATTCTTCCTCTATGTTGTTTACGAAATCGGGTTCTTTTGGGGTTATAGTTGATGGTTGTTGTTTATGAATTCCATCTCTACTACAGAACTGGACATGAGAGTTTCTTCTCATCCAGCTCCTCGCGAAAAAAAAAAATGACTAAAAAAATATTTAATTCTTAATCTTAAGATATACAGGTAGTTAATGAATAATTGAATCTTGGGATTCTTTGCTTTATGATTTTATCTGATCTATTAGAAATTTGTATATCTTGTTTGGATCTATTGGATATATATAAGTATAAGGAATTAAACACGGATTCTATTTCTAGATAATGTCTTATCTTGGTTTTGTTATAATGTTATAACGAATCTTTATTTTGTTTTTTATCATATTCATATCAGATTCAGATCGACAAAAATTGAACAATCAAATAAAATTAAACTCAAATTTTCGCGGGCGAATATTTACTCTTTTTCTAGTTCAGTTGTCGGGTTAACCCATGACCTCTCAGAATCAGAATAAAAAGAAATGCAGTGGTCTCTGGTTTGTTCCGCCATCCTCCCCGATAAATCATTAGGATTCGTTTTCAATAGAATCCTCCGCATTCACGGGTTCCGTCGTCCCCATCGCTCTCGATTAATGCTTAGGTCTGAATTCTCCAATGGAGCCTTAATTTAATATTTCTATTTATTTAATAAAATAAAATAAAATTTGTTCTTGAGTCAACCTTCTCAGTCTTTATTGACTTAAGTTAAGGCTCTTGATTTTTTCTTCAATGAACAGATATTCATCTAATTATTGATGAATCTCTATTGATGCTCTATTACATTGCTCTTTATGAGATGCTTCATAGACCTTACATATTGGAATCCTATGTCATTTCATTGCTATTTCTGTTTCTCTCTTTCTCTCATCCTTCTATTTATCCACATACTTTTTATTTTGCTTCACAATTTCGATCTATTCATAATCAGATTGGTTTTGTCTTTTACTTAATGCAAAAAAAATTCAGTTGCTATAATGATATGACCAATATATCATATCTTGACTGATTCTTTGGATCCAGATAATCCGAAGCGATGAGTTGGTTATTAGTGCTATAGTTATTAGCTTATACTGTGGTCCGCCCATTTTTTTTGAATCCTAAGCCTAAAAACCCAACGAGTCGCACACTAAGCATAGCAATTATATCAAATGATCAATCAAATTTTTATTTAACCTTATAGAATTTAGAACTGCTCATTTTTTGATTTTTATGTTCAATCAAAAATCAAAGAATTTGTCATTTTTTGTTCTATCGCAGAATAGAACGGAAAGACAAGTAGAGTCTTATTCTTATTATTCTTCGTCTATAAATATCCAAATTTTGATTCCTAATACCCCATAGATAGTTCGAACTCTATAAGAGCAATACTCAATTTTCGCTCCAATGGTTTGTAGAGGAACCCTACCTTCTCGGATCCATTCGACACGTGCGATTTCTTTTCCGTCGATACGCCCTGCAATTTGTATTTGAATTCCTTTTGTATCCGCTTGCTCAGTTAATTCAATAGCCTTTTTCATTGCCTTTCGAAATGAAACTCGATTCTTTAATTGTCCGGCTATAAATTCGGCAAGAATATTAGGGTGCCCATAAGGATTTCCAATTCTTGTAATAGCAATGTTGAGTTTTCGGTTCATACAATTAAGTTCTTTTTGCACATTCATCTGTAGTTCTTCGAGTTTTCGTGGCTTATCTTCAATTAATAATTTAGGAAATCCCATATAGATTATCACCTGAATTAGATCCAGTCTTTTTTGAATTTCTATACGTGCAATTCCCTCGACACCAGAAGATAGTCTCATATTTTTTTGTACATAATTCTTGATACAGTCTCTTATTTTTTTATCTTCTTGTAGACCCTCGGAATACTTTTTCGGTTGTGCAAACCAAAGAGAATGATGACTTTGGGTTGTACCAAGTCTGAAACCAAGTGGATTTATTTTTTGTCCCATAATCCTCCACTACTATATATTAGGATATGTCATATTTGTGTTCTTATTTATCCCTTTTTTAGCCATCCTAGCCATCCGGTGTTTTTTGGTTTTGGGCGCAGCATATATCTGTCAAGTGGTTCAAATTCAAGATCTTTCAATGCAATAGTTATATGACAAGTGGGTCTTTTTATCAGATAACTCCGTCCTCGAGCTCGAGGTTTTAGTCTTTTCAGAGTAGTTCCCTCATTTACTGCGACTTGACTAATGATTAAACTCGCTTCATTGAAACCCCTATTGTGACGAGCATTTGCTGCTGCAGAATAAACCAATTTTAAAATGGGATAACATGCTCGATAAGGCATGAGTTCTAGTATCATAAGTGTTTCTTCGTAGGAACGTCCACGAATCTGATCAATTATTCTTCTTTTTAGAAATAAGGAAAAAGAAATCATGGATAAATCCAAGCGACTCTTTCTTAAATCAAGCGATCTTTTCGTAGGCGTTTGCCCCGATCCAATCGGGGATCAATTGATTATAGAAACATGAGTTTAATTAGTCGATTTATTAGTGAACAAGGAAAAATATTATCTAGGCGAGTAAATAGATTGACCTTAAAACAACAACGATTAATTACTATTGCTATAAAACAAGCTCGTATTTTATCTTCGTTACCCTTTCTTAATAATGAAAACAGTTTGAAAGAAGCAGGTCGACCACTAGAACTACTGCTCTTAGAACCAGAAATAAATGAAACACCTTCAAAGAATCGAATCCGGTTGGGAAGAAAAAAATATTTTTTTATTGAGCGCCTTCGCTCATCTTGTTTTGATGACCTTATCAGAACCTTATCAGAATCAAATTTTTATCATATTAATTTCTACTCTACCTTCGAGTTCATTCTCGAGGGAACCCCATTTCATTTAAAGCATTTCGTTGGATTCCTTCGATCTCCTTATTTTCTAATCTCGTTGGAAATCATATAAAGACAATTCCTATTTGAGATAGCTATTTGTGCAAGTATTTTACGATTCAGAAGCAACTGTTTCTTGTACAGATTGTGTATTAATCTACTATAACTATAGGATACCCCCACTCCGCGAATTACTGCATTTATTCGAGTGATCCACAAACGACGAAAATCCCTTTTTTTCCTATCTCTATCCCGATGAGCCGAAACCATCTTATTCTTTGTTGAGTAATAGTTCGAGTAAGTCTTGAATGAGCCCTCAAGCTTGATGCAAATAAACTAATTTTTTTTCGACGTCTACGAGCTATATATCCCCGTTTAATTCTGGTCATTGAATAAAAGAAATTTTGATGAATAACTAATTCTTTCTTTCAGTTATTCTTTTCTAGTCTATTAATAACAAAACGGATTCTTCAATGTATAAAATAAAAATTCAATGGCTTTTGCTACTCTAACCGTCCCGACCACGATTTTCCTTTTTCTAGGCATTTCATTTCGCCTTGAAATAAGAAATTGTATTGATACTAGGTATCAAAAAAGCATATTAACTAAAATAAAGGAGTAAATAGAAATGGATAAATAAATAGTGGGTTCCATCGTTTCTATGGTTACTTCTTAAACGGTGAGGTCCTCTCTATACACGGAGCTCATTCCTTCATTTAATTGGTAACTTGTACAGTTCACACTCTTCAGCTCTACTCATAAATTTCCAGTAATAGATCTTTCACAACGAGATCTATCTTATACAATAACAGTATGTAAGGATGAGGATTAATTGGGCAGCTGACCCTGTTGAATCGTTCTTTGCAAGTCGAAACATAATCTTTTGGCTTTTTAAATAGGATTTTCCCCGCAATGGATAAGCATTTGCTACCAATAAATTTTTCTCATCTTAAATTCAAGATTGGTTGCGCCAATGGAAACCATAAATTTCATACACAATAGGGATATGGTAGATCTATCTTTTTAGATAGTGAACGGACGAACCCATTCTATTCACTGGTATGGATCGTTGATACTGAAAAAGTTGTTTCTTTTTTCTCAGCCCATGATCTGAACAAATCCTTTATGCACCCTAGTACATGTTCCTCAGCGCTGAGGGACATCCCAAAACAGGGGATTTCGTGACATTTCTAATTGGCTGTCTTGCATTTCCTAATAAGTTGTTTAATAGTTGGCACTTTAGATCATATTACGCAATAGACTGGTTTAGATCGATCCTAACCAGATGATTCTGAATTACTTCTTTTCTATTTAATAGATTAATAAAATATGTAACTTAGAAGCTTAAGTTAAGAAGGAAAGGAAGAAGAGGGATTAAATCAATCTTAATAAAATTGTGGATTAGTGTTAAATCATTGCTATTGCTATTTGTTATTTAACATTTAACTTCCGCTTCTAGATCCACAATTCCATGAGCTTGGGCTTCTGTTGCTGACATAAAAACATCTCTTTCCATGTCTTCGGATACAACCCATGAGGGCTTGCCCGTTCTTTGTACATAAACCCTTGTGAGGCTTTCATGAAGTTTCAGTAGTTCTTCCGCTTCCAGGATAAATTCTCCTGTTTGTGCCTCATAAAAGAACTAGCAGGTTGATGGATCATTACCTGATGAAGTATAACATAATAAAAGGTTCTTCTAACTCACATAATGAGGTGAGAAGAATAGCTAAAAATAATAAAGAATAATAAGAAAAAAAAGATAGAATTGAACAACCGTACAGGCATTTTTTGTGCATTGCATACGGCTTTACAATGGAATTCTCTTTTTTCTTTCATCGAAAAAAGAAAAAGAGAAAGAGAGCGTCTATTAGACCCAGATCACTAAATAATCCAATTACCACCCTTCTTTTTTTTTCGGAAAAGTTCAAAAATACTATGATGGCTCCGTTGCTTTATATATTTATTTCGTCTGTAATTCAGCAATCCCAAAGTTTCTTTTTTTTTTTCAAAAAGAAAGAAAAAAAATAGTCTTTTTTTTTTTCGTACTCTTTTATTTTATAACATAAATATTGTTATAAATATTGTTAATAGCCTCTGGTGTGAAAAGAAAAAAAGTTTGTGACGCTGAGATGGGCCCACGAAAGCTAAGATAAAATTGGAAATGCCCTTTCTCTCATACTACTCTTTCGATACATAATCTAATGTTTTGAAAAAAAAAAGAAATCAAAAAAATTTCATATCGAATTCGAAGTGCCATGCTATTATTACTTACTAATTCATATTTCATAGGGCGAAGGCATAGTCTTCTTTTTTCTTTCCATCAAATAAAAAAACTCATTGGCGCCGAGCGTGAGGGGATGCTAGACGTTTGGTAATTTCTCCTCCGGCAGGGAGAAAAGATCCCATTAGGCAAGCCAATCCATGCGCATGTTATGCACATCTGGTTGCTAAAGTGCATAGTATCATAAATAGCTACTCGGGTATTACCCATCCGCCAGGAGAGTTTATAAACAAATACAGATCTTTGGTATCATTCTCTATACTGAGATATACCATAAGACCAATAAGTTGATTCGAGATCTCGCTATCAACCTCTTGGCCTAAAAAAAGTAATCTTTCTCGATAAAGTCGGTTGATTAGGATAAAATTGTATCCCTTAGTAGCCGTACAGGCACCTTTTGATGCATACAGTTCAACAAAATTGCGAAAAAAAATCAATGTGTAGATTCCAGCCATCCTTCGTTTTTCTAGTTATGCCTTTTCTAACTTCTAATTTCTAACGAAGGGCTTTTCTTACATTTAAAAATAAAATGAAATTCAAAATGAAATTAAAGAAAGATAAGTTTTGGCCCGTTTTCCTATAATCTATAATATAGAAAAAATTCGCTAAACTTATCGCTTTAAACTTCATTGATCTATTTTTTTTCATTGGGATTCAATCCAAATCATGATGTCATTTTCTTGTTCCTGAATGGGTTTCATCAATTTTTATTCAATTTTTTAGGTTTATGCTCTACTCAGGTAAAGATCCATAAATTTTGATTTGCGCATATAGGACAAATGACCCAATACCACATCTTTTTGCTATGATTTCATTTTCCTTTTATTTAATTTTAATTCCTTTTTTCTTTCATGTTTTTCGCATATATTCAACGTATTTCTCATATTATTCGATTGATTAATAGTTTGAAATCGTTCTTATTTCTATTCGAATTTGTAAATAAAAAAGATTTATGATTATGATATAGGTGGTAATCATAAATGTATTACCAATTGGGTTTTTCTAAACGGAGCCTGGATGCTTCATTTTTCAGTCCAACCAAGCCAGCCATAAATCAGTCTAATTGAAAATATTAATCTGGATACCCCCCAAAAATGAAATGGATCTCTAATTGCACTTCATTACACTTCGCTTTTCAAATTTTTGATAATTCAATCAATCTTTTTGGAACGAAACAGAGATATCTCGATCGGGCGAGAAGAACGAGGGAATCCCATATGACCCAATATATTTGACAAGTCGCACTATACGTCAACCCAAACTGCATCTTCCTCTCCCAGATTTCGAAAAGGAACTTTTGGAACACCAATGAGCATTAAAGGAAAGAAAAAGATTAAATACTATATTTCACTTTGATCTGGAAGCGTAATAATGGTCTTAATAATATTGGCCTCATATTTTTATACATAGATAGAATAAGGCCATAAAATAAAGAAAGACAGAATGAATGAGAATTCTTACCAATAGGTCCTGAATGACGAACAAATAGGATGCGTTCATTCATAAAAAATAGGATCAACCCATTATTGATACTTATCGGGTATAGAATAGATCTGCTTCTCTTTTTTCTTCTGAGCGAATTCTTCCCTTAATTACTAATGGAATAGAACAAATATTAATCCTTTCTCCGAAAGAATCCACCGAAAAGGGAGGTATTCAATGCAATAAAGTTACATAGTGTCTATTTTTCGTTGATAAAGGAGGGTTTCCATGGGTTTGCCTTGGTATCGTGTTCATACTGTCGTGATTAGATGATCCCGGTCGCTTGCTTTCTGTTCATATAATACATACAGCTCTGGTTGCTGGTTGGGCCAGTTCAATGGCTCTATGTGAATTAACCGTTTTTGATCCCTCGATCCCGTTCTTGATCCAATGTGGAGACAAGGTATATTCGTTATACCCTTCATGACTCGTTTAGGAATAACCAATTCATGGGGCGGTTGGAGTATTACAGGGGGGACTATAACAAATCCGGGTATTTGGAGTTACGAAGGTGTGGCCGGAGCACATATTGTGTTTTCTGGCTTGCTTCTTGGCAGCTATCTGGCATTGGGTATATTGGGATCTAGAAATTTTTTGTGATGAGCGCACAGGAAAACCTTCTTTGGATTTGCCCAAGATTTTTGGAATTCATTTATTTCTCTCAGGAGTGGCTTGCTTTGGCTTTGGCGCATTTCATGTAACAGGATTGTATGGTCCTGGAATATGGGTGTCGGACCCTTATGGACTAACACAGCAGGTCAACCTGTAAAATCCGGCGTGGGGCGTGGAAGGTTTGATCCTTTTGTTTGGGAGAATAGCCTCTCATCATATTGCAGCAGGGACATTGGGCATACTGGCGGGCTTATTCCATCTTAGTGTCCGCCCGCCCCAACGTTTATACAAAGGATTACGTATGGGAAATATTGAAACCGTCCTTTCCAAGTAGTATAGCTGCTGTCTTTTTGCAGCTTTGTTTGTTGCCGGAACTATGTGGTATGGTTCAGCAACTACCCCATCAATTGTTGGGTCCTCGTTATCAATGGGATCAAGGATACTTCCAGCAAGAAATATATCGAAGGTTAGTGCTGGGTTAGCCGAAAATCAAAGTTTATCAGAAGCTTGGTCTAAAATTCCTGAAAAATTAGCTTTTTATGATTACATTGGCAATAATCCGGCAAAGGAGGATTATTCAGAGCAGGGTTCAATGGACAACAGGGATGGAATAGCCGTTGGGTGGTTAGGGACACCCTATCTTTAGAGATAAAGACAGGCGTGAACTTTTTGTACGTCGTATGCCTACTTTTTTTGAAACATTTCCGGTTGTTTTTGGTGAGACGGAGACGGAATTGTTAGAGCGGATGTCCCTTTTAGAAGGGCAGAGATCAAAAGTATAGTGTCGAACAAGTAGGTGTAACTGTTGAGTTCTATGGCGGCGAACTCAATGGGTGAGTTATAGTGATCCTGCTACTGTGAAAAAAATATGCTAGACGTGCTCAATTGGGTGAAATTTTGAATTAGATCGTGCTACTTTGAAATCCGATGGTGTTTTTCGTAGCAGTCGGGGTTAGTTTACTTTTGGGCATGCTTCGTTTGCCTTGCTTTTCTTCTTCGGACACATTTGGCATGGTGCTAGAACCCTGTTCAGAGATGTTTTTGCCGGTATTGATCCAGATTTGGATGCTCAAGTGGAATTGGAGCATTCCAAAAACTTGGAGATCAACTACAAAGAAGACAAGTGAGTCTGATGCAAGATTGCTTTGTTATTTTCCTTCTACTTCTATTTGTGATTTGCCATAGGCTGCTGGAAAAATCTTGATTTAAATCGCTGCCTTTTTCTTTGATTCTTGTTCTTTCTTTATTTTTATTCGGGAGATGATTCCAAATAAACAGGTACGGAGGCTATAATTGTAAACCACGATCGAATTTATGGAAGCATTGGTTTATACATTCCTCTTAGTATCTACTCTAGGGGATAATTTTTTTCGCTATCTTTTTCGAGAACCGCCTAAAATTCTAACTAAAAAATGAAATGATTTTCATTATCTCAATTGAGTAATGAGCCTCCCAATATTGGGAGGCTCATTACTCAATTAATCCCATCATTCCTCGAATGGATCTCTTAATTTGTTGAGAGGGTTGCCCAAAAGCAGTATATAAGGCGTACCCAGTAAAACTTACAAGTAAACCAGATATAGAGATGGCGACTAAAGGTTGCTGTTTCCATTATTATATAATTTCAAGATCACAATGGGTCTATGATAAGATTGTTTATTTACAGCGGAATGATATACAAAGTCAACAGATCTCACTGAATACAAAATAAGATTTATGGCTACACAAACCGTTGAGGTAGTTCTGATCTGGTCCGAACGAACTTTGTTGTAGGATTTTTGAAACCATTGAATTCGGAATATGGTAGGTAGCCCCTGGATGAGGAACGACTCCTTTGATGGGTGTCGCAATGGCTTTGCGATATTCTTATCTATTATTTTACGATTTATAATTCTTCGTTTTACTGGATGGAATTTCAATGAATTAGATTCACAAGAATCACGAAGCCTCTTTTCAATACAAAAGTGAAACTTTTAGTTCTCGGATTTTTTAGCCCCATTCTATTTCGGTAGTTCGACCGCGAGAATTTATTTGTTTCTGTATTTCCGAATATGAGTGTGTGACTTGTTATAATTGATCCTATTGATAGTACAGAAAATGGGTCTGTCATCTTGATCGAGATAGTTTTATCCCGTCGGATATGTTCTAGTATCTGGAGCACAGAATATATGAAATGGATCACAAAGTATTTGAACTATGATTCATACTTAATATTCAAACCTCGTGGCCGGACTCAAAAAAATTCAAGAAAGAGTTATATTATTTATAAATCGAAAGATTTTTATTCTTTCAAACTCTCATTTAGTTTATGCTTATTTTGATCAAAGGACAAACCTTTCTTTTCTTTTGTATTTTTTTATTATATCTATTCTATTGATTGAATAAGTGATGATCCAATGGTTCTTACTCAAAGAATCTTTGGACTTAGTTTGAAGGTTTTATTGAATCATCGCGGTTCTGGTATGAATCTGAAGTTTCAATTGATTCATAGAGGGTCTTAACAAGAGAATTCCTATCAAAGAAGAAAAGCAAAGAATAAAGCCACATTTCATACAAGAACAAATCAAAGCAAAGAAAAATAAATAAGTAGGTAAATAGAAGATTCAAGAGGCCTGTAACGATCAACATAAAAGACGACTGCGCCGACTTGATTTTTTAGCATTATAATTACAACTACAAAAAGAGCTTTCGGTTTTCACTCTTTTGTGTCTTCAGATAAAATTGAATGAAAAGATTAAGAAGTTTCAAACTTTCTATTCCATATCCGTTTCAGCTATTACTTGGTTGTTTTGTTTTGAGCTGTGCAGATGAAATTCTCATATACGGTTCTCGAGGGGGTCCTCTTGGTTTCCTATCTCAATAAAGTCTATGATTGGTTCGAAGAGCGCCTCGAAATTCAGGCGATTGCAGATGATATAACTAGTAAATATATATTCCTCCTCATGTTAACATATTTTATTGTCTAGGAGGAATTACGCTTACTTGTTTTTTGGTACAAGTAGCTACAGGATTTGCTATGACTTTTTACTATCGTCCAACCGTTACTGAGGCTTTTGCTTCTGTTCAATACATAATGACTGAAGCTAACTTTGGTTGGTTAATCCGATCAGTTCATCGATGGTCGGCAAGTATGATGGTCTTAATGATGATCCACACGTATTTCGTGTCTATCTCATAGTGGTTTAAAAACCTCGCGAATTAACTTGGGTTACAGGCGTGGTTCTGGGTGTGTTGACCGCATCTTTTGGCGTAACAGGTTATTCCTTACCTCGGGACCAAGTTGGTTATTGGGCAGTCAAAATCGTAACAGGCGTTCCGGACGCTATTCCGGTAATAGGATCGCCTTTGGTAGAGTTATTACGTGGAAGTGCTGAGTGTGGGACAAGCCACTTTGACCCAGTTTTATAGTTTACACTTTTTGTATTACCCTTCTTACTGCTGTATTTATGTTAATGCATTTCCTAATGATACGTAAGCAAGGCATTTCGGGTCCTTTATAGAGAATATAGACCATAGCTATATTGTAACAATAATTTATCTTATTACTTGGGGGAGGAACAATAGT
>NW_026291385.1:60000-63773 GCF_025698545.1 Gossypium raimondii
TACTCCGTTTGTAATTCCATCGATTACTCGCCTATCAAAAAAATGAGTTAGTTCTGCCAATCCTCTTATACCTTTTGTTAAGGATATTGAATAAAACAGATCTATGTAACCACGATTATATGACCAATCATATATAAAATATATCATTTATCCAATAAAATTCTTTTAGGACCCTTTTCACAAATGAATTTAGAAAGTTAAAATTTTGTAAAGATGAATAAAAGGTTTATATAAAGGAATGCTGTAAATATTCCGAAACAAGCTATACTCACTGAAAAAGTTGCATTTTAAAAATTGATACGAATCCTCAAAATCATTTGAATTTTGATGTAAAAGATTTATAGATGGAGTTAATAATTTTGATAATATATCAAATGCATTCCTTCTTGATTAAAAGGAATTGCTATAGCTCCAACAAATAAAGTAAATAGAAGCAATATAAGCATAGGAAATAGCATAGTATTATCTGATTCATGAGGATAAGAAAAAGCCTTCTTGTAGCCAAAATTCGTAATAGTAATAAGAGCTTCTTTTTTTTCACCAATTGTATATGGCTGCTCGTTCTTATTCATTGTTAATGGTAATAAAGAAATAAACGAAAATTGCTGTTAATTATTTTTTGCTCTTCTTTACCCCATAGTTTTATTGAATAGAAAGAGCTACTTTTTTTGCCACTATATTTTTGAAAATGAACGTTTAAATGTCCTTCAAAAGTAAGTAAATAGATCCGAAACATATAAAATGCTGTTAATCCGGCGGTGGACCAAGCTATTATTGCAAAAATCGGTGAATACAACCAACTGTCACTAAGAATTTCATCTTTGGACCAAAAACAAGCAAGGGGTGGAATACCACAAAGAGAAAGTGTACCTACTAAAAAAGCAATTTTGGTAATGGGCGTGCTTTTAAACCGCCCATAAAAACCATATTCTGGCTTTTCTCTGGAGAATATCCAACAATAGCTTCCATGGAATGAATAATCGATCCGGATGCTAAAAACAACAATGCTTTCGAATAAGCATGAGTAATCAAATGAAATAAAGCGGCGCGATAAGACCCCATACCTAGAGCTAACATCATATAACCCAGTTGGGACATTGTAGAATAGGCTAAACCCCTCTTAATATCTTTTTGAGCAAGGGCTAAAGTAGCCCCTAATAATACCGTTATTATACCTATCAAAGATATTAGATTCATTATGTAAGGTATAACTATAAAAAGAGGAAGCAGGCGGGCTACAAGAAAAATTCCGCAGCTACCATAGTGGCAGCATGTATAAGAGCCGAAATAGGGTAGGCCCCTCCATGGCATCAGGTAACCATACATGAGAGAAATTGCGCAGATTTAGCAACTGCGCCGGCAAATAATAAAGGCACATAAAGTAACAAATAAAAAATTAACCTCATTATTATAAATCAAGTTATTAAATATTTCGAACAAATCTTGAAATTCGAAACTTCCCGTTATCCAATAAAAACCTAAGATTCCTAATAATAAACCAAAATCGCCTATCCGATTAGTTACAAACGCTTTTTGACAAGCGTTTGCCGCAGCGGGTCGTGTGAACAAAAACCTATTAATAGATAAGAACACATTCCAACTAATTCCCAAAAATATAAATTTGTATCAAATTCAGAACTAGTCACTAATCCCAACATTGAAGTATTGAACAAACTCATATAAGCAAAAAATCTCAAATATCCTTCATCATGAGACATATAATTGTCACTATAAATAAGAACAAAAATTCCAACAGTAGTGATTAATATTGACATAATAGAGGTAAGTGAATCAATAAAGTAGCCAAACTCGAAAAGAAAATCATTATTGATGGTCCAAGACCATACATATTGATAGATAGAACTTCCATTTATTTGCTGAATAGACAGATCGAGCGAAAAAATCATAACTATACTTAACAATAAAATATTGGGAAAAGCCCACATACGACGAAGATTTTTTGTTGCCGTCGGAAAAAAGTAGAGTCCCATTCCTATTAAAATAGGAATGGGAAGTGGAACAAAAGGTATGATCCATGAATATTGATATGCATGCTCCATAAAAACTTTTTTGTTATTCTTTCTTAATTAATCGTTTCTGATTCACCGGCTCTTATCTCTTTTGATTGAAAAGGAGCAATAAAAAAATCGAGAGATTACAAAGTTAACTGGAATTTTCTATTCTTAATTTTTTAATCTTTCACAACTATTTCAAAAATATTCAAATTTCGAAGTTAGAAGTAATCAAATGATCTCGCCGAGTTACTATAATGAAAACAAAAAATTCTTTTTCATTATAGTAATATTTTCTGAAAATATCAATTATTATTTATTATTACATTACAATAATTTCTATTTACAATAAGTTAGATACATCGATCAAAAATACAAAGAATTCCCCCAAAAAAAGTATGATATAAATCAGAGGATGTCCTAGAACTTAAAAGAAAAACGAATTATTTTAGTTTGTTTATTCGAACTTATTAACTAGTTCATTTTCATCATGGAACTGATTGATTGTCTTCACTACAATAAATGAACCTTTTCTTGGAGGAAAGACTATCCGATATTTTCTTTCTATTTACATATAATTAAAAGAAAAATGACTATTAATATTCTTTTTTTTTTCAAAATTATGTATCCTTTAACAGATTAACTACGAGTCTCATTCGAATTTGGTTGAAAATGAAAATTGGGCATAACCTCTCTTCGAGCTTGACCAATTACCAATTTATGGAAAAAAAATCAAATTCAAGTTTGCATAGGTAGATAAAATGGGTTTTACACTTTTTATTTTGATGTAGTTTTCATGTATAAATGGAGATGTATAAATTATAAATGTAAGACAACAAAAAACTGGGCAGAGATAGAAAAAGAAAGACTTTTTTTTGCGTTTTTTTGATTTCATCAATTCGATTTATATATCATAATAGATATAGATCCTAATCTATCCTATAGATTTGAATGGAGATATAAAAAAGAAAGGTACCAATAAATTAAATACAAATTCTTCTTTTTTTTTCTGGATAGTGTATGGAATATAAATAAAAAGGTTATATCATATTGTTTTTTGTTCTAGAATAGAAGCATTTATGCGATTTTCCATCTCTATTCATTTTTTTATGCAATTTGTATTGTAGTATATATATAATTATAATTTATAAAATCTATAGGAATAGATAAATAATGACATCAAAAGACCGATCGTTTTGTTTTAAAATAGATGTCTTTGACATCCAACTATAACACTGAATAACTTTTTTGAATGGCAGTTCCAAAAAAACGTACTTCTACATCAAAAAAAGCGTATTCGAAAAATGTTTGGAAAAAAGGATATTGGGCGGCTTAAGCTTTTCATTAGCCAAATCTCTTTCTGAGGGAATTCTAAAAGTTTTTTTGTACGCCAAATAAATTGGAGTAATCTGAATTGGTTTAACTCGAATAAGATACAAAGGTTTTACTTTTTGAATTTTTGAATATCTTTTTTTCATTTCCGAAGTTCTTATTTTCCCCATCGCCCATTTTAATATTTATTATATTAGGGTTATAATAATTTGTTATTTTTTATAATATTCAATTTTAATAATTAAATAATAGAATAATCATTTTTTCTATTTATACTATAGCGGATCTTGAACATTTATATATATAAGAGCTTTAACTGGGTTGTCGAAACTAGCATTTAGTTTTCAATTTTGTAACTTTAGTCATTATTTCTCTGGAATTACTATATCTCCTTCCCTATTTTCAACCCAATGGAAAACCCTTTTCTAA
>NW_026291386.1:0-33850 GCF_025698545.1 Gossypium raimondii
TTCGAAAAGCAAAGACGCCACTAAAAGCTTAGATAAGTTTAGTCTCGACGAAATTGAGAAAATGCCTCACAAATTTGGCAGCAATTGCTAATTAAAATGTCAAAAGTCCTTTACAAAGTGAAAATTCAGCTATTTATAATAATCCACTAGGCTAGCGAATGGTCACTTAAATTCCTTAAAAATTAAGCAAATGAATTACTTAAATGGGCTAGCTAGATTATTGAACTTGGAGCTCAATGGTCACCTTCTAGATGGACAATTGAACTTGGAGCTTGAGGGAGTAAATGGCAGCAGCTACATTCGGTGGATGTGCTTAAAGGAGCTCATTTAATTGGCAACTATTGCTGAAAAATTACCAGCAATTAAGAAGATGTTGAGTAGTCACTTTGAGTGTGAAAACCAAGTTTTGAAGAGTCTTTGAATGTGAACACCTTGATCCGAACAGCCATGATGTATTCAACGATGTGTAAGTAATAAATTGGCTGAATGGTCACTTAGGAGACTTCAAACAGCAGCCAACTTCATTCTCCCATTCATGCATGTGCCATCCCTTCATGTACCCTCTTTTAATACCTTTCATGCTCCAAAAACGTTCATGGATGATGTACGCAGCAACATTCATCAAATAATTCAAATTCATGTTTAGACACATTAAATTAACACTAAAATGATGCACATTAAATTGCAGCCTTAGGACATAATTAAAACAAGTAATAAAGTTAACATATTAAAAACAAGCTTAAAAACATATTTATAAGCTGTATAAATTAAGACAAAATTAATAACATGTCATAATAACTAAAATATCATGCATAATTAAGTTTGACCAGATTTAAGACCAATTTAATAACGAAAATTAATTAAGCTTGTAAATAACTAATTTAACTAACTCAATTAATTATTTCAGCTACTATATTATTGACTAAGTTATTTTGAGCTAATTTTGAGCTGGTTCGAATTTAATGAGCTGAAGTGGAGCTTAATTCACTCGTAACAAAGTGCAAGGAAGGCTCATCGAGTTTGTCCAAGCTTCACCAATGCGTCCAACCAAAGTCTCACCCCAAACTTAATCTACTAAGGCAAACAGCCTCCTTGAATTGTTTAGCTCGTGATCGGGTGATTGGACCTTGAGGCGCTCAAAGGCTCCTTGCTTGAGCTAGGTTGGACTTGAGGCATGGCGTATCAAGAAGTGATTATGGAAAATGGAATTTTTATGCGAAGAGAAAGAGATTCAAAAATCATTATTCTTGAAACAACCCATGTTTGTACTTATGTACAAAGAAAGTTTGACGGGAACTAAAGAATTAATTGATACCTTGCCTTCTTCTATCGTGACTTTGTTGCAGGAATTCGATGATGTATTCCCAGAGGATATAACGAGTGGATTACCACCTATTCGAGGAATCGAGCATAAAATTGACTTTGTGATACGCCCCGGCCTCGTGGATGATTCCGAGTCATTTTTGTTGCCCGATCGTTCTAACGATAAAGTTTCGTTCGACTTGATTCAAAAGGTTATGTTTGTCCAACAAAGATGTTAATGGTTCAATCAAGGTTAAAATGGCAATGGTATATAAGGTACTTGACAAAATAAAAGAAAATGTTTATTAAAAGGTTTGGAGTTTCGTTTTAGGTAGAATGGATGGAAAGCTTAAAAACAAGAGTGAACCAACTTTAAGGGTTTAAGTTGACCCGATTCTTATATGTCTTTAAGGTGGATTAAGAATGATGTAAATAGGACCTCGACCCACTATCTAACGAAGATAGGAACCTCGGTATAGTTGAGCATACACTTGGTTAAAAGTGATAAGTTCGGGTTGCAAAGGACAAAGGTTGGCGCCACTAACTAGTAGATAAGCCAACTAAGTCTTTGGACGAAATTGAGAGAAGAATTCCTCACAAAATACTTAATTCAATATTCAAAATGGCAAAAGTCCTTTTACAAATTAACAAGCAAATATTTATAGTGTTGCATAAGCTAGTCGAATAGTCATGCTTAATAGCTAAGAAAATGAAGAAAGATCCAATTAAGTCCCTAGAAAGATTGGTTGAATGGGAGCTCAATGGGCAGCTTAGGCATTAAGCAAATGGACCTTGTAGAGATAGAATGCACGGTAGTCAAATGGCCATGTCTAGATTCGGCCAGGCCTTTAATTGAATCATTAAATTGGCACTTGTTGTGAAAAGATAGGAACATTGAAGAGGGTTGATGGATGACCACCAAGTGTGAAAAGTCGGTTTTGAAGAGTCAAATGTGTGTGAACATCAACGGTGAATAGTCCCTCATGTGAACACTTAAATGAGCTGCATGTAGATGTTTAAAAATGGAACATTAATTTGAACATTCATTTGGGTTGCCATGCATGAATCGGCCAAATGCAATGAATCTAAGATGCATGCACCTTTGCCGTCCAAGGTAATTCTGCACCAAATTAAAACAGACAAATTAATCATGTATAAAACAAATTAAATTCTGCAGCAAATACTTGTAAAAATCTGCACATTTAATCATGTATTAGTTTAGGACATATTTAAAACACTTGAACTAATTAGGACATAATTAAAACACCTAAACTAATTAGGACATATTTAATAATATCTAATTATTATTTGACCGAATTAATAACTTAAATACTTGGACTTATGACAAATTAAATAACTATTCCACAAAATAAATATAAAGTCAAATAAGTCTAAGATGAGGCGAATGAACTAAAACAAGCTCATTGAGCTTGAAGAGATTTAAGTAGAGTGCACGATTTACTCATCTTGCTGGTCCATGAGCCCTCAAGTAGACCGCCACAGATTCACCCAAATCCGATCAACCAAAGCTGAAATTACGTCTTTGAACTTCTTAGCTAGGAAGTTTCCTAAAGAAGCTTAAGGCTTAAGAATCTGATTAGACTATTCGCTACCTTAGTCCATCCTATAAATAGGCCATGTAATTCACATTTTGGAGGTTAATGAACAATTTGATAGCTTTGCTAAATTGTGAGGTTGTTTTCAACTCTCGTTATTCTCCAAAAACTTGTGAGACTTATCAAACTTCTTTGTGGCGTCAAACTTATTTTGTTTCTACGAACTTATCACTTTAATCCCAAAAGTGTATGCTTCGATTCATACTAAGGTTCTATCATTTTTGATAGCGGTTGAAGTTTTATCCATTCAACCAACTATCCATCCACACCTTACCAACCTAAGCATTCTCTAAATTCGGGTTAACACATTCCCTTGTGTTAGTTGACTTCAGAATCCTTAGCCAAATTGCTTCCATTGTTTTCAGATTCATTTCCTAAACCAACAAACTCTTTTGAGCCTAAATAAACCTCTTTCTTCTAGCCTATTTTGTAAAGCCTCAATTTACTCCTAATTCACGATCGGGCAATCTTTACGACTCAATTCGATCTCGAGGTGAGGCGTATCAAATGGTCGAGGCGAAAACAAATATGTTTTCAAGCATTGAACTTTTCAATTTGCTTCCCAAGTCATTGTTCAAGTAAATGAAATGCAAGTAAGGAGACGAAATTTAAATCTTCATCACAAACATGCAAATGAACAGTTTCATATGACTCATGATTTACGCATGTTTGACACTCCATAATGTCGTTTGGTTTTGTTCTCAACAACGACTTCATCACATTTTCAAAGAAAAATCTTCTTATCATTACTCAAAAGGATATATCATCATCAAACAAAATCAAACAATTAACCACAATAGGATTCAAGCGATTTTAGCATTCAAGGTGTCTTCAAAATTTCATTTACATTCGACTTAAGAAAAGATGATCGCATAACATCGAATTCATACCTTGTCCACCTTTAGGAATTGGGAATTGAAGATCGATTTTACCTTTTCAATCATCACAAACCTTCTTCCTTCAGACTTGTATTGTAATTGGAGCTCCTTCTTTGAATTAACTTTGAAATGGAGTAACAAGGAGACAACGGTTATTTAATTCTTTTCTTTTCTCACTCACCTTTCTTGTGATTTCTTTTCTTTTCAACCTCTCATTTTTTTATAATTTTTTTGTTTCTTTTTGTTTTCTATTTTTTCTTTCTCTTTCTCATCTTCCTTTTCAATTTCTCTTTTGCTTGTTCCATGGATCGCTTAAGCGTTGTTGATCTTCCATGACTTGTTGCGACAAAGTACCAAAGTAACATTTTACCCTTATGTTGAAAGCAGATATTGATTAGCAAAACCGTCATGTTTGACTCGCGGTCAAATTGCCATGGCCTTCGGTAAAATATGACCCGCATGCATGGGTACAATATCACATAATACTTCATCATGGTAGTTCCCAATAGAAAAGAAATCTTGCTTGGTCACCTTCAATTCGACCCTTCATTGAGCCATTGCAATTTATAAGGACTTGGATGCACGATAGTTGGCAAAGCAAGTTTGTCCACCATGTATGTGCTTGCGACGTTAGTGCAACTTCCACCATCAATCACGATCACAAACCCTTTCTTTGACAAGTCCAGCGTATGGAATAAATTCTCACGTTGTAGTTCATCTCGGAAGTTTGGACACTAAGATTTCTTTTTACCACAAGCATTTCACCTTCAACAGCAAATGCTATTTCTTCTTCATTATAAGGAATTTCAACTTCTTCTTCATTTTGTCTATCTCCTCCTCCGATTCGATATCACCATTTGGCCTCATAATCATGGCATCCAATTTGGGCATTGGCTGGCCACATGTCCTCTTCCAGACACCTAAAACATTTTATATCTCTTGATCGATTTTGAAATTATCCACAGACTTACCTTTGCTAGATTCAACAATTGGCTTAAGTGTTTTGGTGGTGTTGTTGTCATTTGTCGGATTAGTAGAAGCACTCTTACTCAAACCTTGGTTCCATTTAGATGTATTGGAATAAGAATAGCCTCGAGAGAACCTTTCTTTTGATTTGCTTCTCGACTTTGATAGCCATGTGCACCATATCTACGATTTCCACGTAGTGTTGCAACTCAACGATGTTAGCTATTTCCCCATTAAGTCCGAGCCGAAATCGCGCTATAGTGGCCTCATGATCTTCTTGTACATCGGCAATCATAGCGATCTCCATCTCCTTGTAATAATCCTCCACTTTTGGTTCCTTGGGTGAGATTTTGGAGCTTTTGATACAACTCCCAATGATAATATGAAGGAATAAACCTTTGTCGCATCACGGCTTTCATCTCGGTCCAAGTGGTGATAGAGACGCCGCCATTTCGCCTTCGACTCGTGACAAATTGGTCCCACCAAATCATTACATAATCCTGAAAATTCAATGGCCGTAATTTAACCTTCTTTGCCTCGGAATAATTGTGGCACTCAAACACTAACTCAATTTTCTTCTCCCATTCCAAATAAACTTTGGATCTGACGTCCATGGAAAGGAGGAATAGTTAGTTTAATACTTTTAAGATCATCATACCTCTCTTGTTCTCGTGATCCATGATGTCATCGACCTCTCCTTTGTTCACTAACGTTTGAACCTTGATCTTCGCCCCACTTGGTTGAAACTTCATTGTCTTGAAATTGTCTTGATTTGATTTCTAGGTGGACTTAGAGTCCTTCTCGTGACCTCTCATTTCCACTTGATCAAGGCGATCTTGAATTGGTTCCAATTTTTGATCAAATAATCGTTCAAACCGCAACATTGCATATTTAATCTCGGCACATTTATGCAGGTTGTCTTTTACGCCATATTTTCGTTAAAACTTCTAGACATAAGTAAAATTTTCCTCACTTACAAAATTCACGGTTCACTCGGAAGAAAAATATTTGTCTTTGCGCTCGTGTTTACATTCTTCTAGGCTTTTCTTTGATGTAAAACACCGTGCCTTTACCTAAACCTCTTCTCATAATTTTGTAATTCCTCTCGAATAGACTTAATTTCTCGCTTGAGGTCGGTTTCAAAATAGGTTACAAAGGAATGATGTGGGTGTAGG
The DNA here is from genome assembly GCF_025698545.1 of Gossypium raimondii. Lineage (NCBI taxonomy): Eukaryota > Viridiplantae > Streptophyta > Magnoliopsida > Malvales > Malvaceae > Gossypium > Gossypium raimondii. Next base: position 5,938 of record NW_026291386.1, read on the forward strand.
GTAGGCTAAACAAAATAAAATCAAGGCTAAGTGTGGCGTTGGGAGGGTAGGACAAGAAAGATAGAAAATTTCTTGAGATCGGTTGCCTGGCATAAAATTTCGATACCTTCTTTTTTTTTCGAACTCTCTTCTTCTCTTTTTTTTATAACTTTTCAATTACAATAAGTTGAATACAAATGTCAACAAATACAACCTCTTTTTTTTTTTATACGATTTTTTGCACAATTTTTTAATTCACGAACCTAATTTGAATTCTTGATCTTGGTACTCCTCATTTTCAAGCTCACGATACCAAATGATCGATCCGGCTTTCGGTTGATTGAGTCGATTCACTTGATTGCTTGATCGTCGACGAGAAGTTTGTTCAATTTATATAGATGGAGTTAGATGATTTTTTATAGCGAAAAATGGGTCAAAAGATGGTTTGTATAGATGTTTGATAGGTTCGGTGAAATAAAGAAATATTGTTTATAATTTAATAGTTAAAATGGAATGGAAAAAAATAGAACTCAAAAGACGATTCAATACTATATGAAGTATTGCCCGGACTTATATTGCTCAAGGTGGATTAAATGGATTATGCGAAGATGGACCTTGACCGTTACCTATAAAGAGGTAGGAACCAAAGGTATAAAAGGTGGATGAACACCACACCAGATGGTGATAAGTTCAAGAAGTCGGGTTGACGCCACTAGCGAGCTAGATAAGTCGAGACGAGACTCAAACGAAGTCGGATTGGAGGTAACCTCACAATAAGTTTAATAATCGAAAATGTCTAACCTTTTTACAAGAAAAGAACTATTTATAGATTACATTAGATAGACAAATAGACTAAGTAAATTAGGCTTTAATTGAATTAAACTAATCTAGAAATGTATCTTTAAAGGCTATGTCCAAATTCCTGAATGGTACTTCAATGGGCAGCTTCATGGCTAAGAAATGAACTTGAAGGCTTGGTGAATGTATGGGAGAGCAATGGACATGTCTAGAGTTCGGCAAAGTGTGAATGGACACTCCAGAGATGCCTTTTGGCCGAATAGGTACTAGGAGATCAATGGACAGCAACAGATGCATGTAAGTGAATATTCATGCATTCTTCCATTCATTATTAAATCATTCATGCATCATCCTTACGTTCATTGAACCAGCCCATTCATGAATCATCTTTAATTGTGTTCCCACATCATGCATTGTAGTGAGCGTTCATGCACCTAGCTTGAATGAATCTCCACATGTTTGTACCTACATGAAACATGAACAAATTAATTAAAGATAACTAACACATAAATTAAAATAGACAAATTTAATAAAGTCTTAAGCTAGACATATTAAATTCGGCTAAGACAACTTTAAAACATGAAATAAATCTAAACATAATTATGAGCTGTAATAACTTAAACTAAGTTAATAAAATACTTTAATTATTCAACCAATAAAATAAATGAGCTCAATTGAGCTTTGGTCAAGATGGCTTGAGCTAAGCTAAGATGGAGCTTGAAATTGGTGAAGTTAGCTTGCACTAAGGTGCATGGTTTCTTTAAGGAGTTGGATCGAGCTTCCTCATCTTCAACAAGCTGATTCTCCTTCCAAAATTTGAACAACAAAGTGAAACAACTTCATGAAATCGCTTGGACCTAGCTCAAGGTCATTGGTCCCTTTGAAGCTCGAGGAATCAAGCGAGGACTTGATGGGGCTTGGAAGTGGTCACATCGTGATTTTATGGAAGGAGTTATTTGGTTCAAAGAATAAAAAGACATCGAGTTTTTTATGGCACATTAAGTGGATGTTTTGACCGTTCGGTTACCTTGTTCTAGCATTATAAATAGATGTAATCACCATAGGGAGGAACTTTTTGCTGAATATAGATGAAATATTTGAATTGTGAGCTATCCAATTCTCTTTGTTCTTCGATTGATTTGACTTATCAAGCATAGCTTGTGGCGTCCATCTATTCTTTGTTCTTGAACTTATCACATTTGGTGTGGCGTTCAATATACCTTTGGTTCCTATCATAGTTGATAGTGGGTCAAGGTTCTTTTCCTTTCCTTTAAACGAAAAACACCTAAGAACTATTTTGAGACTGGTCAACAATTCATTATTGCTGGTTCATTCTCGGTCTTAGCCAATTAATTTGTTATTTTTTCCTCTTTATTTTGTTTATTACCTTTGTTTGAAGCCACTATCTCTATTTTTTCATTTTAAAAGCAAATCCATCCTTACTCAATTCACGATTGGCCAACATACGACTCAAAACATCACGAGGCAGTTCGTATCAATGCTTATTCTCTGCACTTTGAAGACTCAAACTCCGCTTGATGGGACTTTCACCTTCACATACTCGAGATCTTTCTCTTCTTGGTGAGTGATTCAAAATCATCTTCTTTCTCTTCTTCAAACGATCTCACATTTGGATCTCGTGATATGACCCCTTCAAAGCACTTGAAGCATTTAATGTCACGAGTGTGATTACATCGGCTTCATTTTGCCTTCTCGTCTCCACTCGGCTGTTGGCCTTTGTGGATCTAGCGGGTTTCTTCGCTCGATAAGTATCTTTCTTGTTACTTCCTTGACCCCATTTGTTGTAGTAGTGGAGTTGGGATAGACTCGAATAGCACCTTTCCGTTTGAGTTGTTTCTCCACCTTAATAGCCCATGTGCACCATGTCTACAACCGACGTAGTGTTGTAGTTCTACTACATTGGCAATGTCCCGATTCAATCCGGCTAGAAATCTCACCATGGTAGCCTCTCGATCCTCCTCGACATCGACTGGGATCATGGCAATCTCCATTTCCTTGTAATAGTCTTCAACACTGATTGCCTTGAGTAAGGTTTTGTAGCTTTGGAATAGTTCTCGATCGTAGTAAGCGAATAAACCTTTTTCTCATGGTGGCTTTCATTTTGGCCACATGGTCACAAATCGTTCGTTCTTCTCCGACTAATAGTTAATTGGTTCCACCATATGATGGCCTTATCAAAGAACTCGATGGTTGCAAGTTTGACTTTCTTGCTCTTTGAGTAGTTATGGCACTTTCGAAGACAAGCTCAATCTTTTTCCCATTCTAAATATGCCTCTGGATCAGTCTTCCTTGGAATGGAGGAATAGCCATTTTAATATTCTTGAGGTCATCATCTACATGTTCACGTTCCCTAGGCCCTCGGCTTCTATGGCCTCACCGTCTTCGCTTTGGTTAGGCGCTTGGCCACTCTCTACATCGCTAGGATTATAAAGATCAATTTGAGGAATCTTGATCGTACGCTCTGCCTCAGTTTTGTGGAGTCAATTCATGTTGGACTCGTTCTTCCAATCAAATGCTCATATATGGGCTCTTGTCTTCATAGGAGCATCAGATCCATCTCACAATTAGGGCTTGGTATGTTAGGTCGGCTACACCACCACGGTAGGTACATTTAAATGCAGGCATGCACCACCTCTTTCAGAACATTTCTTTCAGGGACTCACGGTGTGACCATGCCCCAAAGCCCCATCAAGTCCTCGTCTTGATTCCCTCGAGCTTCCAAAGGGACCAATGACCCGAGCTAGGTCCAAGCGATTTCATGAAGTTGTTTCAACTTTGTTGTTCAAATTTTGGAAGGAGAATCAGCTTGTTGAAGATGAGGCTCGATCCAACTCCTTGAAGAAACCATGCACCTTAGTGCAAGCTAACTTCAACTCAATTTCAGCTCCATTTGCTTTTCTAGCTCGTTTAGGCTCAGCAAATCAATTGAGCTCATTTCAGCTCAATCGAGCTCAATTTGCTTCTAATTCAGCTCATTTATTTTATTGGTTGAATAATTAAAGTATTTTATTAACTTAGTTTAAGTTATACTGCTCATAATTATGTTTTGATTTATTTCATGTTTTAAAGTTGTCTTAGCAATTTAATATGTCTAGCTTAAGACTTTATTAAATTTGTCTATTTTAATTTATGTGTCAATTATCTTTAATTAATTTGTTCATGTTTCATGTAGGTACAGCGAATGTGGAGATTCATTCAAGCTAGGTGCATGAACGTCTACTTACAATGCATGATGTGGGAACACAATTAAAGATGATTCATGAATGGGCTGGTTCAATGAGCGTAAGGATGATGCATGAATGATTTAATACAATGAATGGAAGAATGCATGAACATTCACTTACATGCATCGGTTGCTGTCCATTGATCTCCTAAGTACCTATTCGGCCAAAGGCATCTCTTGGAGTGTCCATTCACACCTGGCGAACCTAGACATGTCCATTGCTCTCCCATATATTCAGCAAGCCTTCAAGTTCATTTCCTTAGCCATGAAGCTGCCCATTGAAGTACCATTCAGCCGAATTTGGACATAGCCTTTAAAGATACATTTCTAGATTAGTTTAATTCAATTAAAGCGAATTTACTTAGTCTATTTGGCTGTCTAATGTAATCTATAAATAGTTCTTTTCTCTTTGTAAAAGATTAGACATTTCGATTATTAAACTTATTGTGAGGTTACCTCCAATCGATTCGTTTGAGTCTCGTCGACTTATCTTCTCGCTAGTGGCGTCAACCCGACTTCTTGAACTTATCACCATCCTAGTGTGGCGTTCATCCACTTTTTTTTAACTTTGGTTCCTACCTCTCTATAGTAACGGTCAAGGTCCATCTTCGACAATCCATTTAATCCACCTTGAGCAATATAAGTCCGGGCAATACTTCATATAGTATTGAATTGTTCTTCGCTTGAGTTCTATTTTCCATTCCATTTTAACTATTAAATTATAAACAATATTTCTTTATTTCACGAACCTATCAAACATCTATCCAAACCATCTTTTGAACCCGTTTTCTAAACACGCTATAAAAAATCATCTAACTCCATCTATCTACAAATCGAACAAACTTCTAAATCGACGATCGGGCAATCAAGTGAATCGACTCAATCAACCGAGCGATCGCATCAACTACGAGATATAGTATTTTCTTTAAGCAAACCTCACAAGTTCACTCAATAGGAAAGCATACACTCTCTTATGTTTCACTCCGATTTTTGGCTTTTTTGTCACTCTAATGTCCTCACACTCTATTGTCTTTTACCTTGTATTCGCCTCCTAACCCGTAAATGACGCCTTAGTCTTAATAGCAAATCTTGGTGGAGTCGGCTTCAAAATTGATGTAAAGGTGGAGAGATGTTGGGTAATAGGGTGGGCTAGAAATAAAACAAACTAATAGAAGTGTGTTTGAACATGATTTGGGTAACAAAATTTGTTCTCGAAAAAATACTCATTTTGTATACAATTCAAGTCCCCCATTTTGTATTTCAAATTTGTAATTGGCATCTCTCTCTCTCTTTTAATCAAATTTTTTATCAAATTTTTTAATATTTCAGTCCAGAGCTTCAACTCATGCTCGAGTTGATTCAAGTTGCGAATGTTCCCAATCGTAAATTAAGTAGGATCATAATTGAAGGATAGATATGATTAGTTTCCAAGATGGTTAGTTTACAAGGGATGTTAGATGGAAAGTTTCGGCAAAGTTGGGTTTTAAATTAGGTTGAAGAATGAACCAATATTATATGAGAATATTGACTCGATTCTTATGTCAACACCGTAATGGATTGGCTAAAGATAACAAACGTGGCCCTCTATCTAGAAAGATAGGAACCAATCAATATAGGGGTTGAACACTACACTTGCTAGAAGTGATAAGTTCAGAATGAATTAGATTGACACCACTAAACTTAGCTAGATAAGTCAATTGAGTCATAAAAGAACAAAGGGAGTTGAATAACTCACAGGTTGGCTTAAAATTCATAAAAGGTTCAAAAGTTCCAATTACATGATTTAGACCAAGTATTTATAGGTTGATACAGGTCCGGCCAGAATGAACATGTTCTAAATCGGCTTAATTGAGCTGATTGCCTATTAAATTGAACAATAATATCCTTGAAGATTTCTAAGCATAGAACGGCCAAAGCCTTACTGTTGCAATTCCCAAGCAGTTAAACCATGTGGACTTTGAAGTTAGCTGAATATGCAAATATCTAATCGATTAAGGAGGTGTGAACATGAATTGCATTCTTGGTGCCGAATGTGCCTCAATGATTTATTGTTGATTTTGGCGCCTGGCTGACCTTTAGGTGTGAATAGCGAGTTGGATGGTCACCTTGGTGTGAACCGAAGTTATCGGTGATTAATCAAGTGTGAAAACACTTGATCCATTGACTTCCATGAAGAGTTGCTTGGAAGAAAACAAATAGCTCTTTAGTGCATGTACATCTAGATGCATGCTTCTCCTTAAATCTTGATCTGAACTCGTCTCGTGATGTTTTGAGTCGTATGTGTTGCCCAATCGTGAATTGAGTAAGGATGGATTCGTTTCGGTTTTAAATGAAACAAAATAGAGATAATGGCTTCAAACAAAGGTAATAAACAAAATAAAGAGAAACAATAACAAATTAATTGGCTAAACCGAAAATGAACCAACAATAACGAATTGTTGACCAGAATCTCAAAATGGTCTTTAGGTGTTTTTCGGTTAAAGGAAACAGGAAAGGAACCTTGACCCACTATCAACTATGATAGGAACCAAAGGTATATTAGGCATACACACCAATGGTGATAAGTTCAACAACAAAGAAAAGATGGGCATACAAGCTATGCTTGATAAGTCAAATCAATTCGAAGAACAAAAGAATTGGATAGCTCACAATTCAAATATTTCATCTATATTCAGCAAAAGTTCCCCCTCTATGGCTGATTACATCTATTTATAATGTTAAAACAAGGTAACCAAATGGTCAAAACATCCACTTAATGTACCATAAAAACTGATGTCTTTTCTTATTCTTTGAACCAAATAACTCCTTCCATAAAATCACTTTAATTCAGCTGATTTGAATGTCTTTAATGGCTTAGAAAATGACTCTTGAGTTGTCCTTGGCTAGTTGAATAGACACCATCTCTTAACTAGCTCCTTGATGACATTTAAAGGCTTGATTAAGTTCTCTTGAAAACTCCAAAAGCGGCTGGAAGTGGAAGAGTTCTTTGTCAATTTAAAGGGCATAAATTGCTCTTTAAAACAACTCCTTTAATGATTTTTAAGCTCCCTTTATAACAGCCCATTTAATTGTAACTCAAAAGAACTTGAACACCACTTAATTAGTGTACTTGACCTTGATTTGTAACCACTATAAGCTAAAAAGTCTGCAATAAACACATTAAAATGAGTTTATTAAACAAATAAAAACACTTATTAATCATAACAAACATTAAACTTACTTAAATAAATGAACTAAAACTTATATGCAATAAATATTCCAGCAACTAGTTTAATTAAAGAAGCATAATTTAAAGAACTTAAGTTATGCATCAATAAATAATCCTAGGAACTAGATCAATTAAAGCATTTTTATTTAATAAAGTTTAATAACTAACTCATTTATTAAAACTTAAGATAAGTGAAATTAATTGATCACTACTCATTTATTAAACTAAAACAAGTTAATTAAAAGAAACAAATTCACTTGTAACAAATTGCAAGTAACTTTTGAGCAGTTGAAGCATGACTATCGAATTCAACCACTTGCTCTTCCCAAGCTCGTTCCACATAGCTTGCTATTGCATTTCAAATCTCTTAGCCGTGATCGAGTTATTGGCCCTCGTGGCGACTCAATGGATTGATAGTAATTTCGAGCTAAGGTTGCATCATTCCCCTCTTGATTTGCTCTCAAATCGTCACCTACATCAAAAGGATAAATCAGCAACATTAAAAGTAACACTAACCCCATACTCACCGGTAAATCTAACTTATAAGCGTATCATTAATCCTCTCCAAGACTTGAAAAGGTCCATCTCCTCGTGGTAAAAGCTTGGAGCGTCTTTGAGCGGAAATCTCTCCTTGCGCATGAATCCAAACCCAATCACCGAGTTCAAATATTACTCGTTTACGGCCTTAACTTGATGAGCATATTGCTCATTCTTCGTTCAATATTATCCCTAACTCGTTGATGTAATTGTTTACAAAATCGCTTTTCTTTCCATCTACATGCACCAATTTATCAAAAGGTAAAGGCAATAAATCCAATGGAGTTAAGGATTAAATCCATACACTACCTCAAATGGTGAAAACTTGGTAGTGAATGTACCGATCGATTGTATGCAAATTCAATAACAGGTGAACCTCCTCAAGTCTTTAAATTCTTACATATAATGGCCCTTGTAGTGTTGACGAACTCTATTAACAACCTCCGTTTGGCCATCGGTTTGGGGATGATTCTTACCGCATGCATAAAGAGTATCGATTTGTAAAACCATCATGCATTGCCCTCTTGTCATCGCCAAGGCGCCCCAAAAGAAGGTGAGTAGCATCCATCGACACAACATCACAAAGGACCTCGTCCTTGTAGTTTCCAATTGAAAGCGGTACAACCACTTGTTTCGTCACTTTAAGTTCTCCACCGTCATTCAACCCTTTGCAACTTGTACGGTTCGGATGCTTTGTCGTCTTAAGACCTAATCATCAACCATCGAACTAGCAACATTAGTACAACTACCGCTATCAATAATCACAACACATACCTTATCTTGAACCTTGCATCGTGTGAAAGATAGTCTCACGTTGTTGCTCGTCTTACATTGCACATTCAAACTCGTTTGACAACCATGATCTCCATAACTTGACCAGTTCAGCAACTTCTAGGTCATTCTCTTCATCTTCTTTAGTCGGGAGTTCATGTACATCTCTTCCTCGATCGACTCGATCTCTCCATCTTCTCGCATCAACATAACCTCCGATTAGGACCACGGCTAGCAACATGTCCTCTACCAAGGCACTTAAGCGAATATCTCTTGATCGTCGGTGCCACCATTGGTTGTTTGCCACGTCCATTATCGAATGGGAGGCTTTGGTTTCTTTGGGTTCGCCTGCTCTCGAATCCGTAATGGCGGTTGTGGTGCTTGTTTCTGGCATTGTTAGGGTGTATAAAGGATTGAAAAAGATTTAAATGGAGTATTACCTCGGTAGAAGCTTTTCTACGTTGTTGTCGCTCAATTTTGATGCCATATGCACCATGTCATCCAACTCAACATAATGTTGCATTTCAACAATGTTTGCTATTTGAGAAGGAACAAATCGTCTCGCATGATCGCTTCATATCTTCCCATGTTCTCACTAGACCTTCACCGTACATCGTCGACTAATCATTAATGGTCCCACCATACGGTGCATAGTCAACAAACTCCATAGTTGCTAGTCGAACTTTTTACATTACGGTAGTTATAACACTCAAAAGCGTGTTCAACCTTGCTTTCCCATGTCGGATAGGCATCCGGATGCGACGTCCACGAAAAGAAGGTATGGCAACTTTAATGTTAGAAATATTATAAATCAGCATGCGTCACGGTGCGTTGATTCACCCTTGGTGAATGTTCAATGTCATTTTCATCATTATGTTCATTATGGACAGATTGTGAACCACCCCTTCAATCTTGTCCAAGCGAGTGTATAGGCTCTAATGCATTTTCTAATAGGCGTTGCAAGGTGCGAGTAAGCATTTGCAACACGTGGTTGATCTCCACCACGACTACGATCTTCCGATCCTGTCATCTAAAGCAACACACAAAGATAATGAGTTAAGTAAAACAAAAGTAAAAGTCCTCAGGCACACTCTCAAAACCTCTCAGTTTCCTCCAAAGAACATGCACTCTAAAATAGCTTTCGATTGCTCGTGTTTCACTTTCGGGAGAATCGTGAATGACTCTTTTGTCTCCTTCGTTCTCTGGCGCTCAATGCCTTTTCCCTCACAATTTCTTGTGTTTTAGTTCTTTAAGGACTAATCCAACATTTCAAAACCTGTTATAATTGTGTTGGCTATAAGGAAAACACAGTTAGAGAGAGAGAAAAAAATAAATAAACAAAGGGAAAGGATAAGAAAAGAGTAAAAGGATAAGAAAATAAAATAAACAAAGGAAAAAGGATGGAATTTAAATAATTTAGTTTCTTCTGCAAAGAAGTGCTTTAGTTCTAGCTCCGAACAAATAAGAATAGTTCATTTGGTTGATATCCAAGCACTTCGCAATTCTGAATACAATAAACATTATTCAACATTTCAACATAACAAAACACACTTTTTTCTTTCCCAAACTTGATAAATTTCAATTCCTCCTTTATTTTTTATTTTTGAATCGATTTTCTTTCTCTTTTGGTTGTTGTTTTTTTTGAATTTTGAAGCCGATATATATATATATATATTTTTTGTTTTGAATTTTGAATTTTCTTGTTGGAGAAAAGTACAACAATTCCAACCTATGCTCGGATACCGAGATGATACGATGTAGCCTAACAAAGCAGACTATCTTCGTATGTTACGGATCTAGGAATGTTGTAAGCACGTTCCTTCAACAAGAAAAAACAAGGAATTAAAGAAATAATCATGGTAAAATATGGGTAAAACAAAGAACGAAAATGGAAGGAAAATGAAGTTGTTGGCATTTAAAATAAAAAGAAATTCAATCGGTGAAGTCGAGCGCTTCATGAAACGCCAAGGCAGCAACGAGTGTTCAACAATGGCAAAGTAATCGTTGGAATAGATTAACGTTAAACTCGAAAGAACTTGCACAATCTCTGAGCAAACCCGAATCGAATCATTCAACGTCAAAAGGACTTGGACCCTCTAGATAGCGATCTAGGAACGAAGTATCAAGAAATTTTGACACAACAAACTAAGTCTGAAATGCCAAGGAAAGTTCAATGAAGAACAGAAATTGAGAGAAATTCTCAAACGTAATTGTTTTCATAAATCATCTAACCCAATACATCATTTTAATATGTATTTATAAGTACAAAAAGGGGTGTTGATTGGAAATTCGTGGCTGTAATCAAAGGGTTTAAAATAAGGAGTTATAACTCCTTTTGGCGTCATTTAATAACACCATACATTTAAATTTCAAACGACAACCTCCCTTGTTCTTATCCTTGTATATTTGGCTACATGCACACACACACTCTTGTGCACAAGCGGTCATGTGCTCCTCACATGTTGGATGCCTCATGGTGCCACAAATGCATAGGACACTTGCCATTACATAGGACACGTTTAATATACGGACTCGTCACCTGGAGTTGAGTTGGTGGAGCTGAGTTTGAGCTAGCTAAAAATGTATTGAGTGAAATGAGCTAGAAACAATCTTCGAACTATTTCGAGTGAGATGAGCTGCATGCACATATTTGAGCTTCAAAGAGCTAGAAATGATATCTTAAATGCTGTCCATTACGTTTCCTTATGGTAAACAAAACAAACATGCATTAAAGTAATGCAAACTTATTGAAAACTTATTAACAAGCTTTAAACATAATGCAAACTTATTCATTAAAACACAAACAACATCAAATCAATACCAAAACATACTTAAATACACATAATACATAGTAGAACCTAAATCACGTCACATATCAGCATGCAACATGTTATAAAGCCTATGTTCTAAGGCATGAACATGATCGAATAAATCTGGAATCGTAGCACAAGTAAGGAACAAGGCTTCCACAGATTTCTTTGCCTAGATCGAGTAATAGGTATCTACTAAGGCAAAAGCCTCCTTGAATTGTTTAGCTCGTGATCGAATGATTGGACCTTAGAAGCTCAAAGGCTCCTTGCTTGAGCTAGGTTGGACTTGAGGCATGGCGTATCAAGAAGTGATTATGGAAAATGGAATTTTTATGCGAAAGAAGAGATTCAAAAATCATTATTCTTTGAAACAACCCATGTTTGTACTTATGTACAAAGAAAGTTTGTGAGGAACTAAAGAATTAATTGATACCTTGCCTCTATTGACTTTGTTGCGAAATTCGATGATGTATTCCCGAGGAGGATATAACGAGTGGATTACCACTTATCGAGGATCGAGCATAAAATTGACTTTGTGATACGCCTGACCCGTGGATGATTAGAGTCATTTTGTTGCCGATCGTTCTAACGATAAAGTTTCGTTCGACTTGATTCAAAAGGTTATGTTTGTCCAACAAAGATGTTAATGGTTCAATCAAGGTTAAAATGGCAATGGTATATAAGGTACTCACTAAAAATAAAAGAAAATGTTTATTAAAGGTTTGGAGTTTGTTTTAGGTAGAATGATGGAAAGCTTAAAACAAGTGAACCAACTTTAAGGGTTTAAGTTGACCCGATTCTTATATGTCTTTAAGGTGGATTAAGAATGATGTAAATAGGACCTCGACCCACTATCTACGAAGATAGGAACCTCGGTATAGTTGAGCATACACTTGGTTAAAAGTGATAAGTTCGGGTTGCAAGGACAAAGGTTGGCGCCACTAACTAGTAGATAAGCCAACTAAGTCTTTGGGCCGAAATTGAGAGAAGAATTCCTCACAAAATACTTAATTCAATATTCAAAATGGCAAAAGTCCTTTTACAAATTAACAAGCAAATATTTATAGTGTTGCATAAGCTAGTCGAATAGTCATGCTTAATAGCTAAGAAAATGAAGAAAGATCCAATTAAGTCCCTAGAAAGATTGGTTGAATGGGAGCTCAATGGGCAGCTTAGGCATTAAGCAAATGGACCTTGTAGAGATAGAATGCACGGTAGTCAAATGGCCATGTCTAGATTCGGCCAGGCCTTTAATTGAATCATTAAATTGGCACTTGTTGTGAAAAGATAGGAACATTGAAGAGGGTTGATGGATGACCACCAAGTGTGAAAAGTCGGTTTTGAAGAGTCAAATGTGTGTGAACATCAACGGTGAATAGTCCCTCATGTGAACACTTAAATGAGCTGCATGTAGATGTTTAAAAATGGAACATTAATTTGAACATTCATTTGGGTTGCCATGCATGAATCGGCCAAATGCAATGAATCTAAGATGCATGCACCTTTGCCGTCCAAGGTAATTCTGCACCAAATTAAAACAGACAAATTAATCATGTATAAAACAAATTAAATTCTGCAGCAAATACTTGTAAAAATCTGCACATTTAATCATGTATTAGTTTAGGACATATTTAAAACACTTGAACTAATTAGGACATAATTAAAACACCTAAACTAATTAGGACATATTTAATAATATCTAATTATTATTTGACCGAATTAATAACTTAAATACTTGGACTTATGACAAATTAAATAACTATTCCACAAAATAAATATAAAGTCAAATAAGTCTAAGATGAGGCGAATGAACTAAAACAAGCTCATTGAGCTTGAAGAGATTTAAGTAGAGTGCACGATTTACTCATCTTGCTGGTCCATGAGCCCTCAAGTAGACCGCCACAGATTCACCCAAATCCGATCAACCAAAGCTGAAATTACGTCTTTGAACTTCTTAGCTAGGAAGTTTCCTAAAGAAGCTTAAGGCTTAAGAATCTGATTAGACTATTCGCTACCTTAGTCCATCCTATAAATAGGCCATGTAATTCACATTTTGGAGGTTAATGAACAATTTGATAGCTTTGCTAAATTGTGAGGTTGTTTTCAACTCTCGTTATTCTCCAAAAACTTGTGAGACTTATCAAACTTCTTTGTGGCGTCAAACTTATTTTGTTTCTACGAACTTATCACTTTAATCCCAAAAGTGTATGCTTCGATTCATACTAAGGTTCTATCATTTTTGATAGCGGTTGAAGTTTTATCCATTCAACCAACTATCCATCCACACCTTACCAACCTAAGCATTCTCTAAATTCGGGTTAACACATTCCCTTGTGTTAGTTGACTTCAGAATCCTTAGCCAAATTGCTTCCATTGTTTTCAGATTCATTTCCTAAACCAACAAACTCTTTTGAGCCTAAATAAACCTCTTTCTTCTAGCCTATTTTGTAAAGCCTCAATTTACTCCTAATTCACGATCGGGCAATCTTTACGACTCAATTCGATCTCGAGGTGAGGCGTATCAAATGGTCGAGGCGAAAACAAATATGTTTTCAAGCATTGAACTTTTCAATTTGCTTCCCAAGTCATTGTTCAAGTAAATGAAATGCAAGTAAGGAGACGAAATTTAAATCTTCATCACAAACATGCAAATGAACAGTTTCATATGACTCATGATTTACGCATGTTTGACACTCCATAATGTCGTTTGGTTTTGTTCTCAACAACGACTTCATCACATTTTCAAAGAAAAATCTTCTTATCATTACTCAAAAGGATATATCATCATCAAACAAAATCAAACAATTAACCACAATAGGATTCAAGCGATTTTAGCATTCAAGGTGTCTTCAAAATTTCATTTACATTCGACTTAAGAAAAGATGATCGCATAACATCGAATTCATACCTTGTCCACCTTTAGGAATTGGGAATTGAAGATCGATTTTACCTTTTCAATCATCACAAACCTTCTTCCTTCAGACTTGTATTGTAATTGGAGCTCCTTCTTTGAATTAACTTTGAAATGGAGTAACAAGGAGACAACGGTTATTTAATTCTTTTCTTTTCTCACTCACCTTTCTTGTGATTTCTTTTCTTTTCAACCTCTCATTTTTTTATAATTTTTTTGTTTCTTTTTGTTTTCTATTTTTTCTTTCTCTTTCTCATCTTCCTTTTCAATTTCTCTTTTGCTTGTTCCATGGATCGCTTAAGCGTTGTTGATCTTCCATGACTTGTTGCGACAAAGTACCAAAGTAACATTTTACCCTTATGTTGAAAGCAGATATTGATTAGCAAAACCGTCATGTTTGACTCGCGGTCAAATTGCCATGGCCTTCGGTAAAATATGACCCGCATGCATGGGTACAATATCACATAATACTTCATCATGGTAGTTCCCAATAGAAAAGAAATCTTGCTTGGTCACCTTCAATTCGACCCTTCATTGAGCCATTGCAATTTATAAGGACTTGGATGCACGATAGTTGGCAAAGCAAGTTTGTCCACCATGTATGTGCTTGCGACGTTAGTGCAACTTCCACCATCAATCACGATCACAAACCCTTTCTTTGACAAGTCCAGCGTATGGAATAAATTCTCACGTTGTAGTTCATCTCGGAAGTTTGGACACTAAGATTTCTTTTTACCACAAGCATTTCACCTTCAACAGCAAATGCTATTTCTTCTTCATTATAAGGAATTTCAACTTCTTCTTCATTTTGTCTATCTCCTCCTCCGATTCGATATCACCATTTGGCCTCATAATCATGGCATCCAATTTGGGCATTGGCTGGCCACATGTCCTCTTCCAGACACCTAAAACATTTTATATCTCTTGATCGATTTTGAAATTATCCACAGACTTACCTTTGCTAGATTCAACAATTGGCTTAAGTGTTTTGGTGGTGTTGTTGTCATTTGTCGGATTAGTAGAAGCACTCTTACTCAAACCTTGGTTCCATTTAGATGTATTGGAATAAGAATAGCCTCGAGAGAACCTTTCTTTTGATTTGCTTCTCGACTTTGATAGCCATGTGCACCATATCTACGATTTCCACGTAGTGTTGCAACTCAACGATGTTAGCTATTTCCCCATTAAGTCCGAGCCGAAATCGCGCTATAGTGGCCTCATGATCTTCTTGTACATCGGCAATCATAGCGATCTCCATCTCCTTGTAATAATCCTCCACTTTTGGTTCCTTGGGTGAGATTTTGGAGCTTTTGATACAACTCCCAATGATAATATGAAGGAATAAACCTTTGTCGCATCACGGCTTTCATCTCGGTCCAAGTGGTGATAGAGACGCCGCCATTTCGCCTTCGACTCGTGACAAATTGGTCCCACCAAATCATTACATAATCCTGAAAATTCAATGGCCGTAATTTAACCTTCTTTGCCTCGGAATAATTGTGGCACTCAAACACTAACTCAATTTTCTTCTCCCATTCCAAATAAACTTTGGATCTGACGTCCATGGAAAGGAGGAATAGTTAGTTTAATACTTTTAAGATCATCATACCTCTCTTGTTCTCGTGATCCATGATGTCATCGACCTCTCCTTTGTTCACTAACGTTTGAACCTTGATCTTCGCCCCACTTGGTTGAAACTTCATTGTCTTGAAATTGTCTTGATTTGATTTCTAGGTGGACTTAGAGTCCTTCTCGTGACCTCTCATTTCCACTTGATCAAGGCGATCTTGAATTGGTTCCAATTTTTGATCAAATAATCGTTCAAACCGCAACATTGCATATTTAATCTCGGCACATTTATGCAGGTTGTCTTTTACGCCATATTTTCGTTAAAACTTCTAGACATAAGTAAAATTTTCCTCACTTACAAAATTCACGGTTCACTCGGAAGAAAAATATTTGTCTTTGCGCTCGTGTTTACATTCTTCTAGGCTTTTCTTTGATGTAAAACACCGTGCCTTTACCTAAACCTCTTCTCATAATTTTGTAATTCCTCTCGAATAGACTTAATTTCTCGCTTGAGGTCGGTTTCAAAATAGGTTACAAAGGAATGATGTGGGTGTAGGGTAGGCTAAACAAAATAAAATCAAGGCTAAGTGTGGCGTTGGGAGGGTAGGACAAGAAAGATAGAAAATTTCTTGAGATCGGTTGCCTGGCATAAAATTTCGATACCTTCTTTTTTTTTCGAACTCTCTTCTTCTCTTTTTTTTATAACTTTTCAATTACAATAAGTTGAATACAAATGTCAACAAATACAACCTCTTTTTTTTTTTATACGATTTTTTGCACAATTTTTTAATTCACGAACCTAATTTGAATTCTTGATCTTGGTACTCCTCATTTTCAAGCTCACGATACCAAATGATCGATCCGGCTTTCGGTTGATTGAGTCGATTCACTTGATTGCTTGATCGTCGACGAGAAGTTTGTTCAATTTATATAGATGGAGTTAGATGATTTTTTATAGCGAAAAATGGGTCAAAAGATGGTTTGTATAGATGTTTGATAGGTTCGGTGAAATAAAGAAATATTGTTTATAATTTAATAGTTAAAATGGAATGGAAAAAAATAGAACTCAAAAGACGATTCAATACTATATGAAGTATTGCCCGGACTTATATTGCTCAAGGTGGATTAAATGGATTATGCGAAGATGGACCTTGACCGTTACCTATAAAGAGGTAGGAACCAAAGGTATAAAAGGTGGATGAACACCACACCAGATGGTGATAAGTTCAAGAAGTCGGGTTGACGCCACTAGCGAGCTAGATAAGTCGAGACGAGACTCAAACGAAGTCGGATTGGAGGTAACCTCACAATAAGTTTAATAATCGAAAATGTCTAACCTTTTTACAAGAAAAGAACTATTTATAGATTACATTAGATAGACAAATAGACTAAGTAAATTAGGCTTTAATTGAATTAAACTAATCTAGAAATGTATCTTTAAAGGCTATGTCCAAATTCCTGAATGGTACTTCAATGGGCAGCTTCATGGCTAAGAAATGAACTTGAAGGCTTGGTGAATGTATGGGAGAGCAATGGACATGTCTAGAGTTCGGCAAAGTGTGAATGGACACTCCAGAGATGCCTTTTGGCCGAATAGGTACTAGGAGATCAATGGACAGCAACAGATGCATGTAAGTGAATATTCATGCATTCTTCCATTCATTATTAAATCATTCATGCATCATCCTTACGTTCATTGAACCAGCCCATTCATGAATCATCTTTAATTGTGTTCCCACATCATGCATTGTAGTGAGCGTTCATGCACCTAGCTTGAATGAATCTCCACATGTTTGTACCTACATGAAACATGAACAAATTAATTAAAGATAACTAACACATAAATTAAAATAGACAAATTTAATAAAGTCTTAAGCTAGACATATTAAATTCGGCTAAGACAACTTTAAAACATGAAATAAATCTAAACATAATTATGAGCTGTAATAACTTAAACTAAGTTAATAAAATACTTTAATTATTCAACCAATAAAATAAATGAGCTCAATTGAGCTTTGGTCAAGATGGCTTGAGCTAAGCTAAGATGGAGCTTGAAATTGGTGAAGTTAGCTTGCACTAAGGTGCATGGTTTCTTTAAGGAGTTGGATCGAGCTTCCTCATCTTCAACAAGCTGATTCTCCTTCCAAAATTTGAACAACAAAGTGAAACAACTTCATGAAATCGCTTGGACCTAGCTCAAGGTCATTGGTCCCTTTGAAGCTCGAGGAATCAAGCGAGGACTTGATGGGGCTTGGAAGTGGTCACATCGTGATTTTATGGAAGGAGTTATTTGGTTCAAAGAATAAAAAGACATCGAGTTTTTTATGGCACATTAAGTGGATGTTTTGACCGTTCGGTTACCTTGTTCTAGCATTATAAATAGATGTAATCACCATAGGGAGGAACTTTTTGCTGAATATAGATGAAATATTTGAATTGTGAGCTATCCAATTCTCTTTGTTCTTCGATTGATTTGACTTATCAAGCATAGCTTGTGGCGTCCATCTATTCTTTGTTCTTGAACTTATCACATTTGGTGTGGCGTTCAATATACCTTTGGTTCCTATCATAGTTGATAGTGGGTCAAGGTTCTTTTCCTTTCCTTTAAACGAAAAACACCTAAGAACTATTTTGAGACTGGTCAACAATTCATTATTGCTGGTTCATTCTCGGTCTTAGCCAATTAATTTGTTATTTTTTCCTCTTTATTTTGTTTATTACCTTTGTTTGAAGCCACTATCTCTATTTTTTCATTTTAAAAGCAAATCCATCCTTACTCAATTCACGATTGGCCAACATACGACTCAAAACATCACGAGGCAGTTCGTATCAATGCTTATTCTCTGCACTTTGAAGACTCAAACTCCGCTTGATGGGACTTTCACCTTCACATACTCGAGATCTTTCTCTTCTTGGTGAGTGATTCAAAATCATCTTCTTTCTCTTCTTCAAACGATCTCACATTTGGATCTCGTGATATGACCCCTTCAAAGCACTTGAAGCATTTAATGTCACGAGTGTGATTACATCGGCTTCATTTTGCCTTCTCGTCTCCACTCGGCTGTTGGCCTTTGTGGATCTAGCGGGTTTCTTCGCTCGATAAGTATCTTTCTTGTTACTTCCTTGACCCCATTTGTTGTAGTAGTGGAGTTGGGATAGACTCGAATAGCACCTTTCCGTTTGAGTTGTTTCTCCACCTTAATAGCCCATGTGCACCATGTCTACAACCGACGTAGTGTTGTAGTTCTACTACATTGGCAATGTCCCGATTCAATCCGGCTAGAAATCTCACCATGGTAGCCTCTCGATCCTCCTCGACATCGACTGGGATCATGGCAATCTCCATTTCCTTGTAATAGTCTTCAACACTGATTGCCTTGAGTAAGGTTTTGTAGCTTTGGAATAGTTCTCGATCGTAGTAAGCGAATAAACCTTTTTCTCATGGTGGCTTTCATTTTGGCCACATGGTCACAAATCGTTCGTTCTTCTCCGACTAATAGTTAATTGGTTCCACCATATGATGGCCTTATCAAAGAACTCGATGGTTGCAAGTTTGACTTTCTTGCTCTTTGAGTAGTTATGGCACTTTCGAAGACAAGCTCAATCTTTTTCCCATTCTAAATATGCCTCTGGATCAGTCTTCCTTGGAATGGAGGAATAGCCATTTTAATATTCTTGAGGTCATCATCTACATGTTCACGTTCCCTAGGCCCTCGGCTTCTATGGCCTCACCGTCTTCGCTTTGGTTAGGCGCTTGGCCACTCTCTACATCGCTAGGATTATAAAGATCAATTTGAGGAATCTTGATCGTACGCTCTGCCTCAGTTTTGTGGAGTCAATTCATGTTGGACTCGTTCTTCCAATCAAATGCTCATATATGGGCTCTTGTCTTCATAGGAGCATCAGATCCATCTCACAATTAGGGCTTGGTATGTTAGGTCGGCTACACCACCACGGTAGGTACATTTAAATGCAGGCATGCACCACCTCTTTCAGAACATTTCTTTCAGGGACTCACGGTGTGACCATGCCCCAAAGCCCCATCAAGTCCTCGTCTTGATTCCCTCGAGCTTCCAAAGGGACCAATGACCCGAGCTAGGTCCAAGCGATTTCATGAAGTTGTTTCAACTTTGTTGTTCAAATTTTGGAAGGAGAATCAGCTTGTTGAAGATGAGGCTCGATCCAACTCCTTGAAGAAACCATGCACCTTAGTGCAAGCTAACTTCAACTCAATTTCAGCTCCATTTGCTTTTCTAGCTCGTTTAGGCTCAGCAAATCAATTGAGCTCATTTCAGCTCAATCGAGCTCAATTTGCTTCTAATTCAGCTCATTTATTTTATTGGTTGAATAATTAAAGTATTTTATTAACTTAGTTTAAGTTATACTGCTCATAATTATGTTTTGATTTATTTCATGTTTTAAAGTTGTCTTAGCAATTTAATATGTCTAGCTTAAGACTTTATTAAATTTGTCTATTTTAATTTATGTGTCAATTATCTTTAATTAATTTGTTCATGTTTCATGTAGGTACAGCGAATGTGGAGATTCATTCAAGCTAGGTGCATGAACGTCTACTTACAATGCATGATGTGGGAACACAATTAAAGATGATTCATGAATGGGCTGGTTCAATGAGCGTAAGGATGATGCATGAATGATTTAATACAATGAATGGAAGAATGCATGAACATTCACTTACATGCATCGGTTGCTGTCCATTGATCTCCTAAGTACCTATTCGGCCAAAGGCATCTCTTGGAGTGTCCATTCACACCTGGCGAACCTAGACATGTCCATTGCTCTCCCATATATTCAGCAAGCCTTCAAGTTCATTTCCTTAGCCATGAAGCTGCCCATTGAAGTACCATTCAGCCGAATTTGGACATAGCCTTTAAAGATACATTTCTAGATTAGTTTAATTCAATTAAAGCGAATTTACTTAGTCTATTTGGCTGTCTAATGTAATCTATAAATAGTTCTTTTCTCTTTGTAAAAGATTAGACATTTCGATTATTAAACTTATTGTGAGGTTACCTCCAATCGATTCGTTTGAGTCTCGTCGACTTATCTTCTCGCTAGTGGCGTCAACCCGACTTCTTGAACTTATCACCATCCTAGTGTGGCGTTCATCCACTTTTTTTTAACTTTGGTTCCTACCTCTCTATAGTAACGGTCAAGGTCCATCTTCGACAATCCATTTAATCCACCTTGAGCAATATAAGTCCGGGCAATACTTCATATAGTATTGAATTGTTCTTCGCTTGAGTTCTATTTTCCATTCCATTTTAACTATTAAATTATAAACAATATTTCTTTATTTCACGAACCTATCAAACATCTATCCAAACCATCTTTTGAACCCGTTTTCTAAACACGCTATAAAAAATCATCTAACTCCATCTATCTACAAATCGAACAAACTTCTAAATCGACGATCGGGCAATCAAGTGAATCGACTCAATCAACCGAGCGATCGCATCAACTACGAGATATAGTATTTTCTTTAAGCAAACCTCACAAGTTCACTCAATAGGAAAGCATACACTCTCTTATGTTTCACTCCGATTTTTGGCTTTTTTGTCACTCTAATGTCCTCACACTCTATTGTCTTTTACCTTGTATTCGCCTCCTAACCCGTAAATGACGCCTTAGTCTTAATAGCAAATCTTGGTGGAGTCGGCTTCAAAATTGATGTAAAGGTGGAGAGATGTTGGGTAATAGGGTGGGCTAGAAATAAAACAAACTAATAGAAGTGTGTTTGAACATGATTTGGGTAACAAAATTTGTTCTCGAAAAAATACTCATTTTGTATACAATTCAAGTCCCCCATTTTGTATTTCAAATTTGTAATTGGCATCTCTCTCTCTCTTTTAATCAAATTTTTTATCAAATTTTTTAATATTTCAGTCCAGAGCTTCAACTCATGCTCGAGTTGATTCAAGTTGCGAATGTTCCCAATCGTAAATTAAGTAGGATCATAATTGAAGGATAGATATGATTAGTTTCCAAGATGGTTAGTTTACAAGGGATGTTAGATGGAAAGTTTCGGCAAAGTTGGGTTTTAAATTAGGTTGAAGAATGAACCAATATTATATGAGAATATTGACTCGATTCTTATGTCAACACCGTAATGGATTGGCTAAAGATAACAAACGTGGCCCTCTATCTAGAAAGATAGGAACCAATCAATATAGGGGTTGAACACTACACTTGCTAGAAGTGATAAGTTCAGAATGAATTAGATTGACACCACTAAACTTAGCTAGATAAGTCAATTGAGTCATAAAAGAACAAAGGGAGTTGAATAACTCACAGGTTGGCTTAAAATTCATAAAAGGTTCAAAAGTTCCAATTACATGATTTAGACCAAGTATTTATAGGTTGATACAGGTCCGGCCAGAATGAACATGTTCTAAATCGGCTTAATTGAGCTGATTGCCTATTAAATTGAACAATAATATCCTTGAAGATTTCTAAGCATAGAACGGCCAAAGCCTTACTGTTGCAATTCCCAAGCAGTTAAACCATGTGGACTTTGAAGTTAGCTGAATATGCAAATATCTAATCGATTAAGGAGGTGTGAACATGAATTGCATTCTTGGTGCCGAATGTGCCTCAATGATTTATTGTTGATTTTGGCGCCTGGCTGACCTTTAGGTGTGAATAGCGAGTTGGATGGTCACCTTGGTGTGAACCGAAGTTATCGGTGATTAATCAAGTGTGAAAACACTTGATCCATTGACTTCCATGAAGAGTTGCTTGGAAGAAAACAAATAGCTCTTTAGTGCATGTACATCTAGATGCATGCTTCTCCTTAAATCTTGATCTGAACTCGTCTCGTGATGTTTTGAGTCGTATGTGTTGCCCAATCGTGAATTGAGTAAGGATGGATTCGTTTCGGTTTTAAATGAAACAAAATAGAGATAATGGCTTCAAACAAAGGTAATAAACAAAATAAAGAGAAACAATAACAAATTAATTGGCTAAACCGAAAATGAACCAACAATAACGAATTGTTGACCAGAATCTCAAAATGGTCTTTAGGTGTTTTTCGGTTAAAGGAAACAGGAAAGGAACCTTGACCCACTATCAACTATGATAGGAACCAAAGGTATATTAGGCATACACACCAATGGTGATAAGTTCAACAACAAAGAAAAGATGGGCATACAAGCTATGCTTGATAAGTCAAATCAATTCGAAGAACAAAAGAATTGGATAGCTCACAATTCAAATATTTCATCTATATTCAGCAAAAGTTCCCCCTCTATGGCTGATTACATCTATTTATAATGTTAAAACAAGGTAACCAAATGGTCAAAACATCCACTTAATGTACCATAAAAGCTGATGTCTTTTCTTATTCTTTGAACCAAATAACTCCTTCCATAAAATCACTTTAATTCAGCTGATTTGAATGTCTTTAATGGCTTAGAAAATGACTCTTGAGTTGTCCTTGGCTAGTTGAATAGACACCATCTCTTAACTAGCTCCTTGATGACATTTAAAGGCTTGATTAAGTTCTCTTGAAAACTCCAAAAGCGGCTGGAAGTGGAAGAGTTCTTTGTCAATTTAAAGGGCATAAATTGCTCTTTAAAACAACTCCTTTAATGATTTTTAAGCTCCCTTTATAACAGCCCATTTAATTGTAACTCAAAAGAACTTGAACACCACTTAATTAGTGTACTTGACCTTGATTTGTAACCACTATAAGCTAAAAAGTCTGCAATAAACACATTAAAATGAGTTTATTAAACAAATAAAAACACTTATTAATCATAACAAACATTAAACTTACTTAAATAAATGAACTAAAACTTATATGCAATAAATATTCCAGCAACTAGTTTAATTAAAGAAGCATAATTTAAAGAACTTAAGTTATGCATCAATAAATAATCCTAGGAACTAGATCAATTAAAGCATTTTTATTTAATAAAGTTTAATAACTAACTCATTTATTAAAACTTAAGATAAGTGAAATTAATTGATCACTACTCATTTATTAAACTAAAACAAGTTAATTAAAAGAAACAAATTCACTTGTAACAAATTGCAAGTAACTTTTGAGCAGTTGAAGCATGACTATCGAATTCAACCACTTGCTCTTCCCAAGCTCGTTCCACATAGCTTGCTATTGCATTTCAAATCTCTTAGCCGTGATCGAGTTATTGGCCCTCGTGGCGACTCAATGGATTGATAGTAATTTCGAGCTAAGGTTGCATCATTCCCCTCTTGATTTGCTCTCAAATCGTCACCTACATCAAAAGGATAAATCAGCAACATTAAAAGTAACACTAACCCCATACTCACCGGTAAATCTAACTTATAAGCGTATCATTAATCCTCTCCAAGACTTGAAAAGGTCCATCTCCTCGTGGTAAAAGCTTGGAGCGTCTTTGAGCGGAAATCTCTCCTTGCGCATGAATCCAAACCCAATCACCGAGTTCAAATATTACTCGTTTACGGCCTTAACTTGATGAGCATATTGCTCATTCTTCGTTCAATATTATCCCTAACTCGTTGATGTAATTGTTTACAAAATCGCTTTTCTTTCCATCTACATGCACCAATTTATCAAAAGGTAAAGGCAATAAATCCAATGGAGTTAAGGATTAAATCCATACACTACCTCAAATGGTGAAAACTTGGTAGTGAATGTACCGATCGATTGTATGCAAATTCAATAACAGGTGAACCTCCTCAAGTCTTTAAATTCTTACATATAATGGCCCTTGTAGTGTTGACGAACTCTATTAACAACCTCCGTTTGGCCATCGGTTTGGGGATGATTCTTACCGCATGCATAAAGAGTATCGATTTGTAAAACCATCATGCATTGCCCTCTTGTCATCGCCAAGGCGCCCCAAAAGAAGGTGAGTAGCATCCATCGACACAACATCACAAAGGACCTCGTCCTTGTAGTTTCCAATTGAAAGCGGTACAACCACTTGTTTCGTCACTTTAAGTTCTCCACCGTCATTCAACCCTTTGCAACTTGTACGGTTCGGATGCTTTGTCGTCTTAAGACCTAATCATCAACCATCGAACTAGCAACATTAGTACAACTACCGCTATCAATAATCACAACACATACCTTATCTTGAACCTTGCATCGTGTGAAAGATAGTCTCACGTTGTTGCTCGTCTTACATTGCACATTCAAACTCGTTTGACAACCATGATCTCCATAACTTGACCAGTTCAGCAACTTCTAGGTCATTCTCTTCATCTTCTTTAGTCGGGAGTTCATGTACATCTCTTCCTCGATCGACTCGATCTCTCCATCTTCTCGCATCAACATAACCTCCGATTAGGACCACGGCTAGCAACATGTCCTCTACCAAGGCACTTAAGCGAATATCTCTTGATCGTCGGTGCCACCATTGGTTGTTTGCCACGTCCATTATCGAATGGGAGGCTTTGGTTTCTTTGGGTTCGCCTGCTCTCGAATCCGTAATGGCGGTTGTGGTGCTTGTTTCTGGCATTGTTAGGGTGTATAAAGGATTGAAAAAGATTTAAATGGAGTATTACCTCGGTAGAAGCTTTTCTACGTTGTTGTCGCTCAATTTTGATGCCATATGCACCATGTCATCCAACTCAACATAATGTTGCATTTCAACAATGTTTGCTATTTGAGAAGGAACAAATCGTCTCGCATGATCGCTTCATATCTTCCCATGTTCTCACTAGACCTTCACCGTACATCGTCGACTAATCATTAATGGTCCCACCATACGGTGCATAGTCAACAAACTCCATAGTTGCTAGTCGAACTTTTTACATTACGGTAGTTATAACACTCAAAAGCGTGTTCAACCTTGCTTTCCCATGTCGGATAGGCATCCGGATGCGACGTCCACGAAAAGAAGGTATGGCAACTTTAATGTTAGAAATATTATAAATCAGCATGCGTCACGGTGCGTTGATTCACCCTTGGTGAATGTTCAATGTCATTTTCATCATTATGTTCATTATGGACAGATTGTGAACCACCCCTTCAATCTTGTCCAAGCGAGTGTATAGGCTCTAATGCATTTTCTAATAGGCGTTGCAAGGTGCGAGTAAGCATTTGCAACACGTGGTTGATCTCCACCACGACTACGATCTTCCGATCCTGTCATCTAAAGCAACACACAAAGATAATGAGTTAAGTAAAACAAAAGTAAAAGTCCTCAGGCACACTCTCAAAACCTCTCAGTTTCCTCCAAAGAACATGCACTCTAAAATAGCTTTCGATTGCTCGTGTTTCACTTTCGGGAGAATCGTGAATGACTCTTTTGTCTCCTTCGTTCTCTGGCGCTCAATGCCTTTTCCCTCACAATTTCTTGTGTTTTAGTTCTTTAAGGACTAATCCAACATTTCAAAACCTGTTATAATTGTGTTGGCTATAAGGAAAACACAGTTAGAGAGAGAGAAAAAAATAAATAAACAAAGGGAAAGGATAAGAAAAGAGTAAAAGGATAAGAAAATAAAATAAACAAAGGAAAAAGGATGGAATTTAAATAATTTAGTTTCTTCTGCAAAGAAGTGCTTTAGTTCTAGCTCCGAACAAATAAGAATAGTTCATTTGGTTGATATCCAAGCACTTCGCAATTCTGAATACAATAAACATTATTCAACATTTCAACATAACAAAACACACTTTTTTCTTTCCCAAACTTGATAAATTTCAATTCCTCCTTTATTTTTTATTTTTGAATCGATTTTCTTTCTCTTTTGGTTGTTGTTTTTTTTGAATTTTGAAGCCGATATATATATATATATATTTTTTGTTTTGAATTTTGAATTTTCTTGTTGGAGAAAAGTACAACAATTCCAACCTATGCTCGGATACCGAGATGATACGATGTAGCCTAACAAAGCAGACTATCTTCGTATGTTACGGATCTAGGAATGTTGTAAGCACGTTCCTTCAACAAGAAAAAACAAGGAATTAAAGAAATAATCATGGTAAAATATGGGTAAAACAAAGAACGAAAATGGAAGGAAAATGAAGTTGTTGGCATTTAAAATAAAAAGAAATTCAATCGGTGAAGTCGAGCGCTTCATGAAACGCCAAGGCAGCAACGAGTGTTCAACAATGGCAAAGTAATCGTTGGAATAGATTAACGTTAAACTCGAAAGAACTTGCACAATCTCTGAGCAAACCCGAATCGAATCATTCAACGTCAAAAGGACTTGGACCCTCTAGATAGCGATCTAGGAACGAAGTATCAAGAAATTTTGACACAACAAACTAAGTCTGAAATGCCAAGGAAAGTTCAATGAAGAACAGAAATTGAGAGAAATTCTCAAACGTAATTGTTTTCATAAATCATCTAACCCAATACATCATTTTAATATGTATTTATAAGTACAAAAAGGGGTGTTGATTGGAAATTCGTGGCTGTAATCAAAGGGTTTAAAATAAGGAGTTATAACTCCTTTTGGCGTCATTTAATAACACCATACATTTAAATTTCAAACGACAACCTCCCTTGTTCTTATCCTTGTATATTTGGCTACATGCACACACACACTCTTGTGCACAAGCGGTCATGTGCTCCTCACATGTTGGATGCCTCATGGTGCCACAAATGCATAGGACACTTGCCATTACATAGGACACGTTTAATATACGGACTCGTCACCTGGAGTTGAGTTGGTGGAGCTGAGTTTGAGCTAGCTAAAAATGTATTGAGTGAAATGAGCTAGAAACAATCTTCGAACTATTTCGAGTGAGATGAGCTGCATGCACATATTTGAGCTTCAAAGAGCTAGAAATGATATCTTAAATGCTGTCCATTACGTTTCCTTATGGTAAACAAAACAAACATGCATTAAAGTAATGCAAACTTATTGAAAACTTATTAACAAGCTTTAAACATAATGCAAACTTATTCATTAAAACACAAACAACATCAAATCAATACCAAAACATACTTAAATACACATAATACATAGTAGAACCTAAATCACGTCACATATCAGCATGCAACATGTTATAAAGCCTATGTTCTAAGGCATGAACATGATCGAATAAATCTGGAATCGTAGCACAAGTAAGGAACAAGGCTTCCACAGATTTCTTTGCCTAGATCGAG
>NW_026291387.1:40000-42500 GCF_025698545.1 Gossypium raimondii
AGCGTCGGGCTAAAAAAGTGTCCTGTTTGGACATATGGAAACTAAAAAAACGTGTCCTATTTGGACACATGTATGTCGCTTTGGTAGCGCATTGACCAAGTTTTTTTAGCTCTTTAGGGGGGAAGAGACATTGAGCGAGCAGGGGTTATCCAGGGCAATGCTCACGCCCATCGCATGCCCGGGCGTCGGTGCCCCCCCACCACCGGTTAGGTTCCCGGCGGTGCTCCGACGATCCATCCGCGAGTATCCGGAATATCTGAAGTCATCATGGGTGAGTCGGTGTCTGGGTCCCTCCCAATACCAAAGGTAGAATTCAAATATCATTATATGTTCGGTACCCAACAATGAATGAGTTGTCCCGGTCCCTCCCCAATCCAAGGGTAGAATTCGGATAGCCAACAATGGATGAATCCTCCCGGTCCCTCCCCTTTCGCAACAAGAGCCTCCAGCACCTTGGTGGCTCGGATGTGTGGGAGCCTCAGACACCATCGGTAACCTTGATGCTTGGATGTGCGGGAGCCTCGAGCACCATCGGCACCTTGGTGCATGGATGTCTTGGGAGCATCGGACACCATCGGCAAATTATGCCCTTGGTTGTGGGAAGCCTCGGAGACCATCGGCACCTCGGTGCTATGATGTACGGGAGCCTCGGACACTGTCGGCAACCTAGGCCCTTGGTCGTGCGGGAGCCTCGAGCACCATCGGTACCTTGGTGCTTGGATGTGCGGGAGCCTCGAGCACCATCGGCACCTTGGTGCATGGATGAGCGGGAGCCTTGAGCACCAAAGCTAAAGTTGGGCCCCTGTTGGTGCGGGAGCGTCGGGTAAAAAAAGTGTCCCCATTTCAGACACATGAATGTCACCTGGTAGCGCATTGACCAAGTTTTTTTAGCTCTTTAGGGGGGAGGTGATATTGAGCGGCGGGGTTGTCGAGGGGGCCCCGCCCACCGTATGCGGACGTCGGTGCCCCCACCGCCGGTTAGGTTCCGGCGGTGCTCGGCGATCCGTCCGGCGGTGCTCCGGCGATCCGTCCGGCGGTGCTCCGCGAACCGTTCGTAGCATAGGCCCTTGGTCGTGCGGGAGCCTCGGGCACCATCGGCACCTTGGTGCTAGGATGTGCCTGAGCCCCGGACACCATCGGCAAACTAAGCCCTTGGCCATGAAGGAGCCTCGGGCGCCATCGGCACCTCGGTGCTTCGATGTGCGGGAGCCTCGGGCACCATCGGCAACCTAGGCCCTTGGTCGTGCGGGAGCCTCGGGCACCATCAGCACCTCGGTGCTATGATGTGCGGGAGCCTCGGACACTGTCGGCAACCTAGGCCCTTGGTCGTGCGGGAGCCTCGAGCACCATCGGCACCTTGGTGCTTGGATGTGCGGGAACCTCGGGCACCATCGGCAACCTAGGCCCTTGGTCGTGCGAGAGGCTCGGGCACCATCGGCAAACTAAGCCCTTGGTCGTGCGGGAGCCTCGGGCACCATCGAGAAAATAGGCCCTTGGTCGTGCGGGTGCCTCGGCCGCCATCGGCCCCTAGGTCTTTGGGATGTGCGGGAGCCTCGGACACCATCGGCAAACTAGGCCCTTGGTCGTGCGGGAGCCTCGGACACTGTCGGCAACCTAGGCCCTTGGTCGTGCGGGAGCCTCGAGCACCATCGACACCTTGGTGCTTGGATGTGCGGGAACCTCGGGCACCATCGGCAACCTAGGCCCTTGGTCGTGCGAGAGGCTCGGGCACCATCGGCAAACTAAGCCCTTGGTCGTGCGGGAGCCTCGGGCACCATCGGTAAAATAGGCCCTTGGTCGTGCGGGGGCCTCGGCCACCATCGGCACCTCGGCCCTTGGTCGTGCGGGAGCCTCGGCCACCATCGGCACCTTGGTGGCTCGGATGTGCGGGAGCCTCGGGCAGCATCGGCACCTCGGTGGCTAGGATGTGCGGGAGCCTCGGACACCATCGGCAACTTGGTGCTTGGATGTGCGGGAGCCTCGGGCACCCATCGGCACCTTGGTGCCTGGGATGTGCGGGCTAAAGAAGAGTGTCCGCATTTCAGACAGTCGAATGTTGCCTGGTAGCATATTGACGAAGTTTTTTTAGCTCTTTAAGGGGTAGAGATCCGCTGCCCCCCGGCGTGCCCCCCCCTCCGAGCCGAGGTGGGGTGCGTCTAGCCCCCCCATGGGGGTCGGGTCGTCCCGCAACGACTCACCACGGGGGTGAGTCGGTCGCCGGCGGTGGTGGCCGGGGTGACAATTTTCCGGCCGGTCAAGCCCGTGCCCATAGAAATGTAATAACGACTCCAAGACCAAGTTCCCTATTCGGGCAAAGATCTCTTGGGGTGGCTTATGCATTGCTATGGGCTCGAGCTTGCTTGCCCTTCGCCCCGTCACGTTTAGGGACGCCTTGTGCATCCCAAGTCGGCGACCACACGGTGCCTTGGCCTTGCCAAGCCCTTGCCCGCATTCGAAACTGCCCGCGACCCTAGTACCAAGTCCTTTGACGGCAACGGCC
>NW_026291387.1:60000-63490 GCF_025698545.1 Gossypium raimondii
CGGGCACCATCGAGAAAATAGGCCCTTGGTCGTGCGGGTGCCTCGGCCGCCATCGGCCCCTAGGTGCTTTGATGTGCGGGAGCCTCGGACACCATCGGCAAACTAGGCCCTTGGTCGTGCGGGAGCCTCGGACACTGTCGGCAACCTAGGCCCTTGGTCGTGCGGGAGCCTCGAGCACCATCGACACCTTGGTGCTTGGATGTGCGGGAACCTCGGGCACCATCGGCAACCTAGGCCCTTGGTCGTGCGAGAGGCTCGGGCACCATCGGCAAACTAAGCCCTTGGTCGTGCGGGAGCCTCGGGCACCATCGGTAAAATAGGCCCTTGGTCGTGCGGGGGCCTCGGCCACCATCGGCACCTCGGCCCTTGGTCGTGCGGGAGCCTCGGCCACCATCGGCACCTTGGTGGCTCGGATGTGCGGGAGCCTCGGGCAGCATCGGCACCTCGGTGGCTAGGATGTGCGGGAGCCTCGGACACCATCGGCAACTTGGTGCTTGGATGTGCGGGAGCCTCGGGCACCCATCGGCACCTTGGTGCACAGGATGTCTTGAGCTAAAGAAGAGTGTCCGCATTTGAGACGGTCGAATGTTGCTGGTAGCATATTGACGAAGTTTTTAGCTCTTTAAGGGGTAGAGATCCGCTGCCCCCCGGCGTGCCCCCCCCTCCGAGCCGAGGTGGGGTGCGTCTAGCCCCCATGGGGTCGGGTTAATCCATAGCGACTCACCACAGGGGTGAGTCGGTCGCCGGCGGTGGTGGCCGGGGTGACAATTTTCCGGCCGGTCAAGCCCGTGCCCATAGAAATGTAATAGCGACTCCAAGACCAAGTTCCCTATTCGGGCAAAGATCTCTTGGGGTGGCTTATGCATTGCTATGGGCTCGAGCTTAACTTGCCCTTCGCCCCGTCACGTTTAGGGACGCCTTGTGCATCCCAAGTCGGCGACCACACGGTGCCTTGGCCTTGCCAAGCCCTTGCCCGCATTCGAAACTGCCCGCGACCCTAGTACCAAGTCCTTTGACGGCAGCGGCCTTTGGGGGTGTAAGTTGAGTTTGTAGGCTCGGTCTTGGCTCGACCAAGTCCGGTGGGACTTTTCCCTCGTAGTTCTCGTGCCAAGCGGTTGTGGTGCGCCCTCGTTCGTTGTTCCTTCCGCTCCCCTACCATTCGGTTGGGTGGGCTGTTGGGCGGTGTGCGTGGGCGCTACTACTAATACGCAATAGGCATATGAGTGGCGTTTTGGTTGTGTGTATTGGCGGGCTCCATGCTACTCGCATCGAGCTGTCGATCCGCACTCCTCTTCATTAAGTCCCCTTGTTGTAATCGAACTCAAGGGGTGCGATCGGGATCTGTCTTTGCGTACCTAAGCGGATGGAATTATGGATGTGTTGCCGTCCCTTCTCCATCCCGTGCCCTTGAGGGTGCGTGGTGGACCTCAATCGTGCCTTGTGTCCCGAGTGCGCCCCCTTAAATCGGCGTGGCCTCGTCGGTGCACTGGTGCTCGATCGTGCTTTCGGATGCGGAAAATATTTTTGAGAGTAGGGTTCAGGCCCTCATCTCTCGATGCCTATGCATTTTGTCTCTTGACACGGACGATGCTCGTGCTCTGTTATGACCTCTTCGTAGCTCACGGGGCATGTTGAGGGCCATGCAGTGCCGACGTCGCGGAGAATGCTACTGGTTGATCCTGCCGGTAGTCATATGCTTGTCTCAAAGATTAAGCCATGCATGTGTAAGTATGAACAAATTCAGATTGTGAAGCTGCGAATGGCTCATTAAATCGATTATAGTTTGTTTGATGGTATTTGCTACTCGGATAACCGTAGTAATTCTAGAGCTAATCGTGCAACAAACCCGACTTCTGGAAGGATGCATTTATTAGATAAAAGGTCGACGCGGGCTTTGCCCGTTGCTCGATGATTCATGATAACTCGACGGATCGCACGGCCTTTGTGCGGCGACGCATCATTCAAATTTCGCCCTATCAACTTTCGATGGTAGGATAGTGGCCTACTATGGTGGTGACGGGTGACGGAGAATTAGGGTTCGATTAGGAGAGGGAGCACGAAAGCGGCTACCACATCCAAGGAAGGCAGCAGGCGCGCAAATTACCCAATCGACACGGGGAGGTAGTGACAATAAATAACAATACCGGGCTCTATGAGTGCAGTAATTGGAATGAGTACAATCTAAATCCCTTAACGAGGATCCATTGGAGGGCAAGTCTGGTGCCAGCAGCCGCGGTAATTCCAGCTCCAATAGCGTATATTTAAGTTGTTGCAGTTAAAAAGCTCGTAGTTGGACTTAGGGGTGGGTCGGCCGGTCCGCCTCACGGTGAGCACCGGTCTGCTCGTCCCTACTGCCGGCGATGCGCTCTGGCCTTAATTGGCGGGTCGTTCCTCGCGCTGTTACTTTGAAGAAATTAGAGTGCTCAAAGCAGGCCTACGCTTGTATACATTAGCATGGGATAACATCATAGGATTTCGATCCTATTGTGTTGGCCTTCGGGATCGGAGTAATGATTAACGAGGGACGGTCGGGGCATTCGTATTTCATAGTCGGAGGTGAAATTCTTGGATTTATGAAAGGCGAACAAGCTGCGAAAGCATTTGCCAAGGATGTTTTCATTAATCAAGAACGAAAGTTGGGGGCTCGAAGGCGATCGGATACCGTCCTAGTCTCAACCATAAGCGATGCCGACCGAGGATCGGCGGATGTTGCTTTTAGGACTCCGCCGGCACCTTATGAAATCAAAGTCTTTGGGTTCCGGGGAGTATGGTCGCAAGGCTGAAACTTAAAGGAATTGACGGAAGGGCACCACCAGGAGTGGAGCCTGCGGCAATTGACTCAACACGGGAAACTTACGAGGTCGGACATAGTAAGGATTGATGGTGAGAGCTCTTTCTTGATTCTATGGGTGGTGGTGCATGGCCGTTCTTAGTTGGTGGAGCGATTTATGCGGTTAATTCCGTTAACGAGCGAGACCTCAGCACTGCTAACTAGCTACGGAGGTGATCCTCCGTGGCTAGCTCTTAGAGGACTATGGCCTTTTAGGCCAAGGAAGTTTGAGGCAATAACAGTGCTGTGATGCCCTTAGATGTTACGGGCCGCGCGCGCTACTGCTGATGTATTCAACGAGTCTATAGCCTTGGCCGAGCAGGCCGGGTAATCTTTGAAATTTCATCGTGATGGGGATAGATCATTGCAATTGTTGGTCTTCAACGAGGAATTCCTAGTAAGCGCGAGTCATCAGCTCGCGTTGACTACGTCCGCCCTTTGTACACACCGCCCGTCGCTCCTACCGATTGAATGGTCCGGTGAAGTGTTCGGATCGCGGCGACGTGGGCGGTTCGCTGCCCGCGACGTCGCGAGAAGTCCACTGAACCTTATCATTTAGAGGAAGGAGAAGTCTAACAAGGTTTCCGTAGGTGAACTGCGGAAGGATCATTGTCGAAACCTGCCTAGCAGAGCGACCCGCGAACGAGTTGCAAACAACAC